>NW_006408618.1:2212863-2218006 GCF_000296735.1 Chrysochloris asiatica
ATATATCAGCTTTTGTCATTGTTAAGTGCTGTCAAGTTCTGACTCACAGTGACCCCTGTATAGGGCTTCCGAAGAGCAGCTGATAGGTTTGAACCACCAACCTAATGGTTAACAGTCTGGTGCTTATCCTACAGCACCACAACAGGACTTTAGTTAAAACTGTTGAAGTGGATGAGATCATCCAGGGAAATAACACAGAATAAGAAAAGCAGGGTAAGGGCAGACCTCGGGGAAATACCAGTTTTAAAAGATAGCTGGAGATGAAAGCTAACATCAAGACTGAGGTAAAATGAAGAACAAGAAATCTCTCACTATGCAAATCCAGGAGAAGAGCATTTTAAGAAGGAAGTAGTAATGCACTGTCAAACACATTGGGAGTTCTTATGTCAATATGGCATGTTCATTGGAATCGGAATGTCCCTAGAGGTGCCTATGAAGACAGACCTGGTGATATGCTTTCTAAAGGTCAAGCCTTGAAATCCCTATGGAGCAATTCTACTCTGTACAATTTAGATCTCCATGAGCCACAATGGACTCAACAGCAATTAACAACAACATTGGAATTACATATTGATGCATTTAGTTAAGAGCTGTTTCAAAGGATTTGGGGGATAGCAAGATTATAGCGAGGTGATGTTTGAGTTACAGTTAAGTGTATGAGAAGAAAATTAATTGTAGGGTAAATAAAGGTGGAGGGGCTCTTCATAAGCATGGGTATAGACTGAAGGAAATGAGCCAATGGAGAGAGCAGATGGAAGACAAAAGAGAACCATGGAGCAGTGTCCTGCTGGACGCAGGATGAGTTGGGATCCAATATACAAAGGAAAGTGTTTTGCTTTGAACCAGAGAAAGAACAATTCACATAATCCTAAAAATAAAAAGAGAATTTAGTCTTTAAGTGATAGACCATTATGACTGTAGATAATTAGGATAATTTCTAGCTGGAAAGACAAAAGGTTAAACTATTTCATGATTGATGGCCTAAACCTTCTCAGAAAAGTAAGTAGTAAAATTATCACTGACATAGGTTGGAGAAAGACAAAGTTTCAAATCAAATAAGAGAATGCTGGATCAAAGGCAAACAGAAGAGTAAATGTTTACATATTGAACAGTCCATAAATATTTTAAACAACTAGTATACAGTGGCTCCCATCCAAAGAATTGGGAGGTTCTCGCAAATGGTGTTGAGATCCTGATGCAGCAGTAAGGTATCATAGAGTCTTGATCCAGGATTGTCTAAGTGATGCAACAGCACACATGTGAACATGATCACTTTGTCATATTGTTGCTGTTAAGTGCCAGCCAGTCAACTCCGACCCATAGCGAACCTGTATAGGGTTTCCAAGGAGCAGCTGGTGAGCTTGAACTGCCAAATGTGCAGTTCAAATGGCTTTGCAGTCTGGTGCATGAACCCACAGTGCCACACCAGGACTTGTATTATAGTGACTTGCATATTACTATGATACTATTAGTTATGCTGCTGTTGTTAGATGCTAGTCCAACTCACAGCAACCCTGTGTACAACAGAATGAAACACTGCTAAGTCCAGTGCCATCCTCATAATTGTTGTTATGTTTGAGCCCATTGTTGTACCACTGTGTCAATCCATTTTATTGAGAAGCTTCCCCTTTTTCTCTGACGTTCTTCTTTACCAAGCATGTTGTCCTTTTCCAGGGGTTGGGATCTCCTGATAACATGTCCAAAGTTTGTGAGATAGAGTCTTTACATTCTTGCTTCTACGCAGCATCCCGGTTGTGCTTCCTCCGAGACAGATTTATTTGTTCTTCTGGCAGACCATGGTACTTTCAACAGTCCTCACTAACACCATAGTTTGAATGCATCATTTCTTCTTCAACCCTCCTTATTCATTGTCCAGCTTCCACATGCATGGTAAGTAGATAAAAATACCATGGCTGTGGGGACTAGGCCATCAGTATTTCAAACACAGTTATCCATTGTGGACAGGTTTCAGGGGAACTTCCAGACTAAGACAGACTAGGAAGGACTGGCAATCGTCTTCCAAAAATGAACCCATGAGAACTTAATGGTTTTCAATGAAATATTGTTTAATATAGTACTGGAAATGTGCTTCCTAGATAGAAAGATACTGTATTAACAGTCACTATTATAATTAACAACTCTCGTGAAGATGGTTACGAATTGGGCTGTGAGCCGCAAGGTCAGCAGTTCGAAACGACCAGCCGCTCCGCGGGAGAAAGATGAGGCGGTCTGCTCCCGTAAAGATTTACAGCCTCTGAAACCCTGTGTAGGGTCGCTATGAGTCGGAAACGACTCCACGGCACATAACAACAATATATAAGGTTGCCATGATTCATAGCCTACTTGATGATAACAATATAAAATTGGCTGAGTTTATATCATCAAAATGGACTCCTGGGATGGTGCTGTAGGATCAGCACTAGACTATGAACCACAAGGTCGGCAGTTCAAACCCACCAGCAGCTATACAGGGGCACTATGCATTGGAACCAACTTGACAACACTTAATAACAACATACCATCAAAATAAATCACTTTGTGGTCCACCACTTACACTCTTTACCTTTTATATACACTTGATATCTCAGCAATTTTTTTGTGTATGTGTGCCCATTTTATGTCATAGACCATAAATTCAAGAGTTCTTATTTTTACACATTTTCATGTAAAGATAAAATAAAAAAGGAAGAAAAAACATGATGAAATGTGAAATGCAAGAAGAAGATTTGAAGATTTACTTTCTTAAAATAAGAAAGGATGAAAGCTATCTCTTCTCTGGACAGGCTAGAACTAGCTTTTCTGTCTTGTGGGCAGTGCTGAATGGAATGACTGCATTAGGACAGGAGGGACTGGATTCAGCGGTGGTGCTTTGTTGTAAAAGGCAGCCTGAACTTGGCTACTGATAAAGATGGAAACTAGGGCTCAAGCCTACTTTCAGTGTAATTTTGCCACATGGTACTCATGCTAGCAAAAGAAGGGTGAGAAATTCTTTTTAGTCTGAGAATGCATGTGTGGTTGTGAGGCAATATCTACATTCCCAACTTCAAGTCTCTGATTTTCTTTTTTCAAAAGAAAAAAAAGGAATGTTTGTTGCATTTCATAAAATTAACCAAAGTTCTATCTACTGAATCAGCACAAGAGATGCTTTATTTTTGTTTTGTTTTTTTTTTTATTTTAAAGAAGGATGCTTTTTAGGATTTTTGGTGTTTTAAAAAATAATCTATTAAGGAAAACACTGATGAATGGTCAGACTCCCATCCTTATGTTTTCATCAAGGCAACTTTCCTAATAATATGGTTAAACTGTGAACGTACAAGGGGGGGGGGGTAGAGGGACAAGAAAATTCTCGAGTTACAGGATATAGAAAAAGTATATAGTTACAGACTTCAAATACAACAAAGCCAAAACCCAAATAACCCCAAAATTAGAAATGCTCAGACTTAGCAGCATGAAAGAAAAAGTTCTCTTCTTACTTATATCATGGCAGTCTGAATGACTCCAGAAAATTGTGCCTAAGAGTTTATGAAACAAACAAAAAAATAAGCACACACATGAAAGAGCAAACTTCAGGTTAACTGTTTTGCTTCAATCTTTTGCATATTGATTTCAAGTTCTGTCAGCACCATCTGTTGAAGAGACTATCTCCTCCCCATTAAACGTACTTTGCTCTTTGTCAAAGATCAGTTGGCTATATGTGGAAGGGTTAACTTCGAGATTCTTGATTCTGTTCCATTGATCTATGTATCTTTCACTGTACCAGTACCAGGCTGTTTTGACTACTGTAGCCATGTAGTAAATTTGGATATCAGGGAGTGAGAGGCTTCTAACTTTGTTCTTCTTAAGCAGTGTTTTGCTTATCCAGGGTCTCTTTCCTTTCCATATAAAGTTTGTAATCATTTTTTCCATCTCTTTAAAGAATATCGATGGAATAAGGATTGGGATTGCATTATGTGTAGATTGCTTTGCGTAGTATTGCCATTTTCACAATGTTAAGCTTTCCTATCCAAGAACATGGTATATTCTTCCATTTTTATAAGTCTCTTTTGTTTTCTTGCAGTAGTGTTTTCTTTGCAGTATAGTTTTCTTTGTAGAGGTCCTTTGCTTCTCTGGGTAGATTTATTCCTAAGTATTTAATCCTTTGGGCAGCTATTGTAAATGGTATTGCTTTCCGAATTTCCTTTATTAGTATAGAAGAATACAACTGATTTTTGTAAGTTGATCTTGATCAGGTCACTTTGCTGAATCTTCCAGTGAGTTCTAGTAGTTTTTTTTGCTGAATTTTGTTTGGGTTTTCTATGTATAGTATCATATGATCTGCAAATAGAGAATTTTACTTCATATTTGCCAATTTGGATGCCTTTAATATCCCTATCTTGCCTTATGTTGTTGTTAAGTGCAGTCGAGTCGGTTCGGACCCATAGAGACCTTAAACAGGGTTTCTGAGGCTGTAAATCTTTACGGGAGCAGAAAGCTTCATCTTTCTCCCACGCAGCAGCTGGTAGTTTCGAACTGCTGACCCTGAGGTTTGCAGCCCAATTCGTAACCACTATGCTACCAGAGCTCCCTATCTTGCCTTATAGCTTGGCTAAGACTTCCAACACAATAATGAATAGAACTGGTGATAGAGGGCATACTTGTCTGGTTCCTGTTCATAAAGGGAAGACTTTAAGTTTCTCTCCATTGAGAGTGATGTTAGCAGTTGTTTTTGTACATATGCTGTTAATTATGTTGAGGAATTTCCCTTTAATTCCTACTTTGTTGAGGGTTTTTATCAGGAATGGATATTGGATTTTGTCAAATGCCTTTTCTATATCAATATAATCATGTGGTTCTTTTCCTTTTTTTATCTATATGGTGGATTACCTTGATTGTTTTTCTAATGTTGAACCAACCTTGCATCCCTGATTTGAATTCCACTTGGTCATGATGTATTATTTTTTTTATATGTTGTTGAATTCTGTTGGCTAGGATTTTGTTGACAATTTTTGTATCATATTCATGAGGATTATTGGTCTATAATTTTCTTTCTTAGTGATGTCCTTCCCTGGTTTTGATATGCTTGCTTCATAAAATGTATTAGGAAGTTTTTCCATCCTCTTCTATCTTCTAGAATAATTTGAGTAGAATTGATGACAGCTCTTCC
>NW_006408618.1:2220080-2221282 GCF_000296735.1 Chrysochloris asiatica
TGGTTTTGCAGAATTCTATCATGTGTTCTCCAGCATCATTTCAATCACCAAGGCCATATTTTCCAACTACTGATCCTTTCTCTTTGCTCTCAACCTTTGCACTACAATCACCAGTAATGACCAATACATCTTGATTGTATGTTTGATCAATTTCAGATTGATGAAGTTGGTAGAATTTTTCTATTTCATCCTCACTGGCATTAGTGGTTGGTGTATAAATTTGAATAATAGTGGTATTAACTGGGCTTCCCTGTAGGCACATGGATATTATCCTATCATAGACAGCATTGTACCTCATGACTCATCTGGATATATTCTTTTTGATGATAAATGCAACACCATTCCTCTTCAATTTGTCATTTCTGGCATAGTAAACCATGTAGTTGTCAGATTCAAAATAGCCAATACTGATCCATTTCAGCTCACTAATGCCTAAGATATCAATGTTTATGCATTGCATTTCAGTTTTGACAATTTCTAATTTTCCTAGGTTCATACTTCATACATTCCACGTTCCAATTTTCAATGGATGTTTACAGCTGTTTCTCTTCATTTTGAGTTGTGCCCCATCAGCAAATAAAGGTCCCGTGGGCTTTACTCCCTTGGGCTTTATTCCATTCTTGTCATCACGGTCAACTCTACTTTGAGGAGGCAGCTGTTCCCCAGTCATATTTTGAGTACCTTCCTACCTGAGGGGATCACTTTCTAGCATTATATCTGACAGTGTTTCTCTGCTCTTCATAAGGTTTTCAGTGACTAATATTCGGAAATAGTTTGTCATTCCTTCTTCCTAGTCTTTCTTTGTCTGGAAGCTCATCTGAAACCTGTACACCATGGATGATCCTGCTGGTATTTAAAATACTGGAATTGCAGCAACTCAGAAGCCACCACAGTACAACAAACTGACAGATGAGTGGTGGAAGGTTTTTGTATGTTGTGTTTTTGTTCTCATTTGTTTCTAGGAAATTTGCTAACTTAAGTTTTATTCCTTCTACTATCCAGTAGCTTTTAAGCAGAGTGTTATTCAGTTTCCATGTTTTTCATTTTAGTTCCTTGGTCTTTCTATTTTTGATTTCCAATCTGATAACACTGTGGTCTGAGAAGATGCTTTCTAGTATTTTCATGTTTGTAAATTTATGGAGGCTTTTTGTGTGTGTGTCCTAACACATTGTCTGTTCTGGAGAATGTTTCATGTGCACTAT
>NW_006408618.1:2221672-2240464 GCF_000296735.1 Chrysochloris asiatica
CTTTAACTTTTAGTCTGTATTCGTCTTTGTTGTAAGATGTGTCTCTTGCAGACAGAATATTGAAGTGTCTCTCTTTAGGATGTTTTGAAGTGCTGGTTTTGCTTTAACAAAATCCCTTAGCTTCTGTTCATCCAGGAATGTTTTGATTATACCTTCATATTTGATTGACACTTTGCTGGGTAGACAATTTTTGGTTGGCAGTTTTGTTTTGTTTTTCTTTCAGAGTTTTATATATGTCTCCCTATTGCCTTCTTGCCTGCATGGTTTCTGCTGAGAATTCCAAGATTAATCTGATTTGCTTGCCTTTGTAGGTAACACTTCTCTTTTCCCTAGCTGCTATCAGTATTCTCTCCTTATCTTTGATTTTGGAAAGCTTGATTGTGATATGTCTTGGTGATTTTCCTTTGGGGGTCTATCTTTTTTGGGGTTCATTGAGCTTCTTGAATGCTTATCTTTTTTGTGTTTCAGGATGTTAGGGAAATATTCTTCCAGCAGCTCTTCAACTATCTCCTTTGTGGACTTGTGTGATTCTTCTTGTTCTGGAATGCCAACAATTCTTAAGTTAATCCTCTTCTTGTTTTCTCACATTGATCTTAAGCTTTCTTCAGATTTTTGTATCCTGTTTCCTGCTTGCTGTTCTATCTTAGCAGTATTGAGAGATTTGTCTTCCAACTCACTAGTTCTGGCTTCTATCTCTTCATTTCCACTCCTAGGTTAACTGTTTTGCATTGTGAACAAAGATAAATTTAATCTTCAAATCATCTGATAAAATAACAGTTTGAGAAAAGAAAAGAAGAGGATAGAAGGGTCTGGAAGGTAATTTTATTTTAAATAAGTGTATTCTTGGCTGCCAAATTTTAAAAGTTAAGCAAGGATATTGTAAAGAACACAATAGTTTTAGTGTGTAGCTGCTTATAGTAATTACAAAAAGAACAGTTGGCAATTTCTTGGAAGTGGTGCACCTGATTTTTTAACACTTGCCCTTTTGGGATGTTAGAAATGTTATAATTAGAGTAATAACCTGAAACAACTCTTGTAAGACTCAGAGGAAAGGAAAGAAGAATGTCTGAACAGGATTAGCGATTTACTGTTATCTGTCATTAAGTCAGCTCTGACTTATGGCAGCCTTATTTATAATAGAACAAAAGGTTGCCTGGTCCTACACCACCTTCATGATATTTAACATGTTTGAGTTCATAGTTGCAGTTATTGTGTAGTGCTTTCCATCTTAAGGGACACATCTTCCAACACTACAAGGAATAATATTCTAATGTGACCCATAAGGTTTTCATTTGTTAATTTTTTAAAGTAGATTACCAGGCCTTTCTTCTTCATCTTCTTCAGTCTCAAAGCTTCCCTGAAACCTATTCTCCATGGGCATCCCATGGTATTGTGGATTGACTTGTTTAGGCATCAATTAGTTCAAGCCCCAGGTTGGGGATTTAGGATCTTGATTGTTGTTGTTGTTAAGTACCATCATATTGGTTCTGACTTATTGTGACCCTGCATTGGGTTTCTAAGGAGCAACTGGTGAATTTGAGCCATCGACCTTGAGGTTCAAACTGACATTTCAGTCCAGTGCATTAGCCCACAGTGCCGTACCAGGATTCCTCTGATCTTGATAGTCTAGTGGAAAACAGAAGCAGCAGCACAGGGAAAGTGATGACAAGTACCAGAAATTGTTGACAGATACTGAACTGACTCAAAATTTTGGGACAGCAAAGCAATTGGCATCATCAGAGGAATATGTTTTCTGAGCCTCATTTTTAACACAAATATGCCTAGACTGAATTAGGTGTTTACTTGTCTGGCAACACAACCAAACCAAGAACCAGTTCTCTTTCAATGTCTTTTCCAGCTCTGAGATTATTTCCATGATTTTCTGCTAAGAGAAACCACAGTGTGAACATATTGGTCACTTTCTGGGCCTTAGAATAGTTGTTGTTGTTAAGTGCCATTGAGTCAGTTCCAACTCATAGAGAGTGCACCCTGTACAGGGTTTCTGAGGAACAGCTGAGCTGGTGGATTTGAACTGCCAACCTTACAGTTCAAACTGACTTTGTGGCCAGGTGCTCATTCTACATGCCATACCAGGCACTGGGAATAAGCATACTAAATAGCTTACTTGTGGGTATGAGCACTCATCAGATTAGAATTTTAGCAATGTTGTAGAACTAAAAGGTAAAGAAACTTCCTTTGGCTCCTTCAAAGAGAAAAATTGTTTAACTACTTTACAGTTTAGAATACCTAAGAGGATGCAAGGTATTCTAAACTGTTCAAATCTACCAGCTGCTCCTTAGAAACCCTGTACTATGAGTCAGCAGTGACTGCACAGCAATTTAAAAAAGCAACAAGAGAATACTTACTTGGACGTCACATTAGGAAAATTCAGTTTCAATTAAAATCAAATCAGGTCACATTTCCCTCATTGAAGAGAAAAATTATAAATCCATCATGAGGGGTAGCAGTTGGTTTCTAGTCCTTTTAGAGTAAGAATATCTCTGCTCCTCTTCTGTGATACAACCTGGCAGATCTGGGTAATAAAATGGGAGTGGGCCATCAGGACCAATGGAACATATATAAGACGACTCTAACTTCTCTGCCCTTGTCATTACCTCCCCCAAAGAAGCATCTTTTCCTCATTCAGTATTCTCCATGTAACTCATCTGAATTGATCTTCACTGTCTTTATGGTCGCCCATCCTTGTCTCCAGATTTCCCTTCTACAATATACATTCAACCATTCCTCTTAGTTCTATTTCCCTTGAGTTCTTTGGAACATGTTCATGTTCTTGCCAAGAAAATATGCCTAGACAAACTCTTCCTTTTAGAAAAACCCATTAAATTGATTTAATAAGCAATTAAAATTTTCATACATGAAACCATATCATAGTAGCACCCAATTTTCTCTCAAGAAACATAAATCTCACAGATTTTTGTTTCTTTTTTCAAGATTAGTAATTTATATCTTCCTGACACTCCCCCCTTTTTTTTTTACAATAATGATGACAGACTTCCTTTGACAAGTCACCAGAGTCCTTGTGAAAGCTAACACTGACTTTCAGTATTATATAATACTCAGGGAAGCTTGGAGAAATTGTTATGGCTAAAAAAATTTAAGTGAAGTATGTGATTTCCTTTCAGATGTGCATGAAGCCAAGCATTTCCTGGAATGAAGCCAGCAAGAGGCTGTTCAAGCAACTTCTATCCTTATTCCCACTTGGATAAACAGAAGTCTCTTGAACTTTGGGCACATAGCTCTCTAATTATTGGGTCGACTAAACCACTAAAGGCAGAAAATATACTTTCTTGAAGGAAAGTCTCTGTAAACATTGGTTTCACGCTTAGGATCTACCTAATAAGGAGGCAATGGTTAACATGCTTGGCTGCTAGCCAAAAGCATGGTGGTTTGCACTCAACAGCTGCTCCATGGCAGGAAAATGTGGCCACCTACTTCTGTAATGATTTACTACCTTGGAACCACTGTGTGGCAGTTCTCTGTCCTATAGGTTCCCTATGAATTGGAATCAACTCAGTGTCCATGGTGTTAGTTTTGGTTGTGTACCTAATACAAATGACTATGAGGCTATATAGATAAACTAGTGGTGGTGTATTGTGTGCCACTGAGTTGGTTTTAACTTATAGCAACTCTGTATAGGGTTTCTGAGGCTGTAATTCTTTATGGGACCAGAAAGTCTATCGTTCTCTCTCAAAGAAGCTGGTGGATTTGAACTGCTGACCTTGAGATTAGTAATGCAACATGTAACCTGCTACACAACCAAGGGTCCTTAAACTAGAGGTTAGCTAATATTAATTAAATATATAGGTTACAAAAAATCATGATGTTTCTCTCCAAGAAGGAAATTACTCTTCAGCAAAACAAATTCAAATTTTGACTTTCCTTAGCCCAAAAATTTTTCCTTAAAACAGTTTCTCTCTTTCCTTTTCACTTATAGTGCTGAATTAAAAAATATTATATAAATACTTTTCTTCATCAGACATATAGCCTTGTGAGAATATTTACAGAATATTTACAGAAATTTGTACTATTTGTAGTAGTACTATTTGTAGTAGTACTATTAGCATTATTGACATGAAGAAAGGTTGGTTACATGCATGGCCACAATGCTTCTGACTGACAGTAAGTGCTCATCAAAAGTAATGAAAATAAAACCAGGGAAATAAGATTATGCAATTTGTAGGTGGTGGCAACCTTGAGGACTTTGGAAACTAACTACTGCTTTCTGTTATTTTATTGTCTCGCCTTTCCTTCTGGATTTCACTCTAAGACCATTCTCTAAGTTTGTTTGGGTTTAAATTTATTGTTTATTGTTAGACTTTTTTTCTTTAGGGGAAAAGTGACTGAGCAAAAATTTATTTCAAATACTGTATCAACGATTATAGGAAGGCATGATTGAAGATATTTGTTATCTTGCAAAAAAGACTAAATTAGAACTTGACTTAGATGTGGCCAGATATAAACATTGAAGTGTTTCCTGGACTTTGCGTGGGTTGTAAATCTAGGTATAAATCTTAGCAATAAACATACTAGATTTATGACCAGACAAGTTATGTAATTTAAAAACAACAACAACAACAACAAAAAAAACACCTTAATTTCCTTATCTGTAAAAATGAATAATACCAATACCTGCCTCTTAAGATTATGGTGAATTTTATGACCTATAAGCCTTCAGTGTAGGTACAGAGTATCTGTTCAAATAATGTTAACTATATATACCCTTTCCTCAATTTTATAGGAAATTCAAACAAAAGCCAGTATGTTTTCCTGAGTTCTGAAGGTAACTGTGGTTATTTAGATGTACGTGGCACAGTCAGCTAATGCAGTGGACTGCAAGGTCGGTTTGAACCACAAGGCCAGCAGTTCACACCAGCCACTCCTTGGAAACACTATACAGGGTCACCATGAGTCAGAACCAACTCTATGACACAATAGTAACAACATACAGCCACTGGTGTGGTGCTGTAGGATAAGCACTGGACCACAAGGTCACTTTGAACCACAAGGTGGTGGTTCATACGCTCCAGTCGATCCTTGGAAATCCTATCCAAGGTCGCTATGAGTCAGAACTGATTCAAAAGCACTTAACAACAACAACAACAAAATAAAGTAAAGAAAGAAGTTGTGCAAAAAGCTGAGGGTCTTGGCATTATTCTCAGAATTCCCTTGTAGATTCTTCATAGCAGGAGACACAGAGAAGACATATACATGACCCAAGTGTATTCACTTCCTAGGGCTGCAGTAACAAAGTACCACAAAATGGATAGTTTTTAAATGACAGAAATGTATTGCTTTACTGTTCTGGTGACTAGACATCTGAGCTCAGGGTGTCAGGAGGACCATTTCTCTCCAAAGGCTCTAGTAGATCTTCTTTTGTCTCTCACAGCTTCTGATAGTCACAAGTGTTCCTTAGCATGTACAGACATTATCACATAGCCATCTTCCATGTGTGTGTCTTTCCTCTTTTATAAGAACAATATTCAGATGGGACTGGGAGCCATCCTCATGCTACCTCAAGTGATAATATGTTTAAGAACTATTTTCAGACATTACCATGTTCACAGGTACAAGAATTAGCACTTCAACCTAGCTTTTTGGAGGACTCATTTAATCCATAGCACAAGTCTTCTGGGCTGAGGTGAAAGATTTTGTTTGGACAAGCTGTCAGTCACTTCATTAAGGAAACCTTCATTGTGAAAGGCATTCCCTGGAGGTCTGGAAAGGTGAGGCTAAAACCGACAGCAGAACTTCCTCAAGTAGCTTAAGCAGTATATTCCTATGAGGAAGTTACTTCCTTTGAGCCTTCACAAATGCTACCTTCCTTGACCACGCTTTCTGAAACTAAAAATCTTACTTCCTCCCTTCTATTACCCTTAACGCCCTCAATCTCTATTCCTTGCTGTAATATGAGAGGGTTTCAAAAATTTTGTGGAAAAGTGGAGTCAAAACATAAAAGAATTTTCCCATGAATTTTTTGAAGCCTTTTCCTATTTTCTTCATGGTAATTAGTGCCTTCTTATATACTTTATTTCTCTGTGTGTTTATTATTTAAGGTCAGTTTCTCTATGCTAGAAGTTAAGTTCCACAAGGGTGAGGATATTTGTCTGTTTTGTTTATTGATATATCACAAATACCTAGAACATATTGAACCTCCTTAAAGATTTGTTAAAAGAATAAAGAATGAATAGGTGAATGATTCATTGACTGAATGCAACTGGGAGAAGTAGACAGAGTTTCTCACTTATTCTAATTACTTGGATCACCCATGCTTCCATAGTAGCTTAGAAAAGGAGAAAACTGAAATAAGCAATAACTAAACAGAGGATAAGTACAAGTTCTGGCATGTACAGCTTTTAGTCTTATTTGAAGGTTGTTAATTAGAAGTGAACACTCCAAGGAAAGTTGCATTCCAGTCTCCCTCCTGTAATCCCTGGGATCACCAAAGAAAACCCCACTGCCATAGAGTCCATTTTGACTCATAGAAACCCTATAGAGGATTTCTGAGGCAAAATCCTGATGGGAATAGACAGCATCATCATCTCATATGGAGATGGAACAGATTGTGGTTTTGAACTGCTGACCTTGCAGCTTGCAGTTCAGTGCTTCTTCTACAGCACCACCAGTGCTCCTTATCCTTATACAAGAAGGATAATAAAGAGTGTGGCCATCTCTGGTTGCTGCCAGCACCCAAAGAACCTGTGCAAGGATGTGTGGAAACAGAGCCTGAGGGCAACATTCCTCTCCCACACACCTCTTTCTGGGTGGGGATTGATGTGCGTGGTACAAAGCTTTATACTTTATTAAACAATTGTGTGGGCATAGCTATAATAGCCTCTCAGACTCTCAGAGTCCTGTCTTAGCTCGCCTTATTCATTGACTCTCTCCATCTACCTACTCGTGGGTTTCAACTGTAGTTTCAGTTGTGTTAAATGGTAATGGGAAAGCCTAATAGAGGTAGGTCTATTCCAGAAGATGGGGCCTGCTCACTTCTGATGAATGCAAAAATATAGCCAGGAAACAGTACCTGCTTAAGGTGTATGGCACCTAACTAACCAACTAGCTGATAGACTAATTAACTGACTGACTAACCCTTCACCTGCATTATTTTTACTAACTAATAAGCCACTTAGGATAGCTACAATAGAGTGATGTTGTTGTTTGTTGTTAAGTGGTTATGGATTCACTGTATAGGGTTTCTGAAGAGCAGTTGGTGGGTTTGGACGACCAGCCTTATAGTTCGAAGTCTACTACCCTACAGCAGCATACCAGGATTCCAAAATAGAGTGACAGATGGTAAGAATTTACAGCTATATATATTTTATGAACACTATTAACTTGAGAGTCATGTATAAAGTAGCTTCTGTTTATCTCAACAGTCCTTATTTCCCTCTAGTCCCTAAACCATGAACCATGGTCAATAGCCAACACACACACTTGTACACACACAGAGCAATTTGGCTATACCTTTTACTGTTTACGCTCCTGCTCAGGATGCCTTCTTTTTCTTTAAGCTATTCAACAACCTTGAATCTTTTAACCAGCTTAATTCCTCCCACATCCATGGCTCTTTTCTGAGTAACCTTGGTTTCTCTTGTCTTATCCTCTCTAAACTGTACTTCTACCTACATCCCATAACATTAAATTCAATAGTCTTGTCCTGCTCCATAACGTGTAATAATGGAAAGATGATTGGATAGCCCTATGATGCAGGACAAGTTAATGTATCTTTCTAGATGTCTTTCTTCTTCTTTATTTCTCCTCTTTCATTCCAGTTTCTTCTAACCCAGTTCACCATCCTAGTGCTTCATGCTCCTGCTATACAAAAGAATCATGCTGAGAAAATAAAAACGATCATTTCATTCTTCACCTTAAAAAAAATCTTTGTTAATCACCTGTTGTTCATAGAATAGAATCCAAACATTTTTTACTTTGGCAGTAAAGACCCTTCAAGTTTGAACCCAATTTCTTTCTATATTCTCCCCCTGACACCTAATCCCTTATAGTTTGCTTTTTGAAATGTCACATTATTTTCTGGAAATTATGTTGTTGTTGTTGTTAAGTGCCTTGGAGTCAGTTCTGATCCATAGAGACCCTGTATAGGATTTCTGAAGAGTGACTGGTGCACTTGAACCACCTACCTTGCAGTTCAAACTGACCTTGCATTAACCCACAGTGTCTAAATGTAGTTCCTTCTTCTTGTGATATCTTTCCCCTCTATTCATCTTGCGTAGTCTTGGTCTGGGACTAAAATCTGTTTGAACCTCAAGGTTGGTAGTTAAAATCTATCAGCGACTCCTTGGAAACACTATACAGGATGGCTACGAGGTAGAACTGACTTGACAGCAATCAACAACAACTGCTCATTCCTTAGAATCCAGTTCAAATGTAACTTTCTCATTATTTCTATGCCATTTTTCATAGTTTCTGAATAACACCTAAAACATAATATATTGTTCATTTAGAGACATTTTTTGGGCATTTATTATTTTTTAAGGATCATTGCTAGGTGTTAGAGACATGAAAGTAAAAAAAAAAAAAAAAGAACAAACCTGAAGGAATTCTTAGACTTGTTGAGAAAGGTAAGAAGTAATAGATAATCACAATGCCAGAAGGGGATCTGTATAAGGTGCTACAGGGATAAAAAGAAAGTCACCAAGTCTATTTTAAGTGCAGAATGAGGAAGTTCAGAAAGGAGTCAAAAATACCTGTTTTCCTATTTGACTTTGAACTCATCAGGGGTAAGAACTATATTTTTATAATATTTCTGTCTTTCATGACCAGAAGAATAACTGAACATAGCAGGTGTTCAATATAGTTTATTGAATGAAGTAATGAAATAATTAATTAACGTGTAAATATAAAGGGCTAGACTAAAGGGACCTGAAGTAATTTTCAAACTCTAAGACGAAAAATGTTAACTTTGTGGAAGTCACTATTACAAAAATAGTATTTTAAAATTTAGGTGGTGTTATGCTGTGGAGTTGTTTCTGACTCATAGAGACCCAGTATAGGGTTTCCAAGGCTGTAAATCTTTACGAGAGCAGAAAACCATATCTTTCTCCCACGGAATGACTGGTAGTTTCGAACCGCTGACCTTGAGGTAGTTTCGAACAGCTGATCTCGTAACCACTATGCTAAAGAATACTTAATGAAAATAGAACTTTTAGGGCATAGTTTCTCTTCTAATTCAAAGTAACCCAGATAAAAAGGGCACTAAGACTTTATTATAAGGACGAGGAACTCGAAGACAGAACAAACAGAGGTGAGACCAGTGGGTCTAGGAAGTGATTTGATAAGAGTAAAGGGGAGAGGAGAAAAAGATGTCTTGTAGCTGTTGTTGTTGTTAGGTGCCATCAAGTTGGTAAGGACTCTTAGCAACCTCATGCACAATAGAATGAAATACTGTCCAGTCCTGCGATCTCCTCACAATCATTGCTATATCTGAGCCCATTGCTGCTGTCACTGTGCCAGTCCATCCCATTGGAGTCTTCCTCTTTTTCACTGACTGTCCATTTTGCCAAGCATAATATCCTTCTCCAAGGGCTGGTCACTGCTGATAATATGTCCAAAGTATGAGAGATGAAGTCTAGTCATATTGACTTCTAAGGAGCTTTCAGGCTGTACTTCTTCCAACACAGATTTATTTGTTCTCTTGGTGATTGATGGTACTTTTAATACTCTCCTCCAACCCCATGATTCAAATGCATCATTTCTTCTACAGTCTTCTTTATTCATAGGCCAACTTTCACATCTTTATAATATTAGGTTTATAATATTGAAAATATCATGGCTTGGGCAAATGTGCAAGCTGACATCTTGCTCTTCAACATTTTAACAAGGTCTTGTGCACATATTTGCCTAATGCAGTACAGCACTTGATTTCTTGACTACTGTTTCCACGAGTCCTCTAGCAAAACTGAATTATTCTCCACTTCTCTCAAAAAGTGAAAACAAAATACAGGCAGGTGACATGACACCTCAGGAATATTTAGCCCTAACTTAGTTACAGAAAATACAGAATTTAGAATAACAAATTAAAACATACCTATGTAAAAGCAAACAGAAAAATACTGAATGTGGAGTTACACTGCCTTTTCTTCCTTTCATCCTACCCAGCAGTCTTGAGTATTTTCAACCAGCTTAATTCCTCCCTGATCCATAGTTCTATTCTGAGTTACTTGATTTTGTTTTGTTTTGTTTTGCTTTTTTTATGTCTCACCCTCTCTGAAATGTATTTGCATCCACATGCCATAATCTTAAACTGATAACAATTACCTGGTCTCATGTCATGTACAGTCAATTGTCATAACAACAAAACTAAACTGATGTGGGACTGTTCTAAATAAGAAGAAATTGAACTCTAGTTAAAAAAACACATTTCCGAGATAACCAGTACAATTTAAATATTGATTAGATAAAAGAAGATACTAAGGAATTGCTGTTAATGTTTTAGATGTGCTAATGGTACTGTCCAGGAGTCTTGGTGTGATTCTGTAGGATAAGCACTCAACCACAAGGTTGGTTTGAACTGCAAGGTCGGTGGAACCAGCTGCTCCTTGGAAACCCCATAAGGGGTGACTATGGGTCAGAATTGACTTGGCGACACTTAATAACAACAATGGTATTGCCCAGCACTCATCTGTTATACTTTGGTGGCTTGGGTGTGCTGTGATGCTTCAAGCTATGACAAATGGTGTTTCAAATACCAGCAGAGTCACCAATAAAGGACAGGCTTCAGTAGAGGTTCCAGACTAAGACAGACTAAAACAAGGAATTCGTGATCTATTTCTAAAAAATATTGGCCAGTTCAAACTGTATGATGAACAGTAGAACATTGTCATATATAGTCCTGGAAGATGAACTCCTCATGTTGGAAGGCACTCAAAATATGACTGAGGAAGAGTTGCCTCCTCCAAATACAGTCTACTTTAATGATATAGATGAAGCAAAGCATTTGGAACTTTCATTTGCTGATGTGGCATGACTTAGAACAAGAAGAAACAGCTGTAAACATCCATTAATAGTAAGAACATGAAATGTATAAAATATGAATCTAGAAAGTCATTGATATGAAATGCATGAAGATTGATATCCACGGCATTGATTATCTGAAATGGACTGGTGTTGGCCATACTGAGCTAGTCAATTATATCATCTACTATGCCAAGAATGACAAATTTAAAATGATTGGCATGGTATTCATGATTTAAAAAAATATTTCAAGATACATCCAGATTTTCAATGCTGTCAGTAATAAGATAATAGGAGCCCTGATGTGGTGCTAACCTGGACTGCTAACCACAGGTTGGTGGTTCAAACTGTCTGCTACTCTTTGGAAACTCTAAACAGTCTGTTTCTATGACTTGAAACAGACTTGACGGTACTTAACAACAACAAAAACAACATGCCTATAAGAAAAACCAATGAATGTAACTATCATTCAAATCTATATATACCAATAAGTAATGCCAAAAATGAAGAAATTGAAGATTTTTTTTAGCAACTTCTGCAATCTGAAATTGTTCACCTATTGTCATCTTGATGCATTAATAATTATTGGCGATTGAAATACAAACATTTAGAACAAAGAAAAAGAATTGATAGCTGGAAAATATGACCTTGGTGAAATAAACACCAACAGAAACTGCATGAAAGAATTTTACAAGACCAAAAATTTATTCATTGAACATACGTTTTTAACAATGTAAACAATGACTATACATGTGAACCTCACCAAATGAAATACACAGGAATTAACTGGATTGTATTAGTGAAAAAAGAAAATGGAGAAGTTCAATATGATCAGACATAAAAAGATCAGGAGTAAGGGGATCTCATTGCCACTAATAAGAAGAGCTAAGAGTGGAGCACATCCTTTGGACCCAGAAGCCCTACACTGGGAACCTCTTAGACCCAGGAGACAGAAAGAGAGCTGTAACACTATAGATGTTATAAAACAGAAAGAAGCAGTGGCAGGTGGGACTTGATGGCAGATTAGGGAGTGGTAACATGTAGACCTCTGCTCGCAATAACACAAAATACCGGACGAAGCAGATTCAGAGGAATGGTCCCAGAACGCTGAACTACAGGTAAAGGAATATTTACAATTATCGAAGGCTTACTGCTAGTGGGATTTGTAGCAGAAACAAGAAAAGTGGCATTTTCTGAGTAGTGGTTGCTAATGGATGCCCAGCACACAACCTTGAGCAGGACACAGTGAATGCAGCAGCAGGAGAAATTCCAACACAGAGACCTGATTGATTGTCAGAGATTGATTGTCAAAGGTGTGAACAATCTTTCTTCCACTCATTTCTCTTTCTGTGCACCTCCACTCTGGCGACTAGAGGGGGTGTCTGAGCAAGTGGACACCCCCCATCCCCCCAGAGTGTTCTGCACATGTGCATGGATCTGTTCAGCAAAGACCACTGGGCCCAGAATCGGAGAACTGGGAGGAGTCAACAGGAACAGCTTAAAACAGCTCTGGCCAGCTGTGGGCTATTTTTCACTCAGAGAAACATCTGGACTATTTTGCTACAGGTTTGTGTATGTGTGTGTGTGGCAATTATAGACTTTAGGGCCCAATCTAGGTTTTTTTGGTTTTGTTTTTTTTCAACCTGGCTTTTTTGTTTGTTTGTTTGGTCCCTCTTTTACCTTGGAGTGGGCTCTTTCTCTCCATATGTTACATAAGAAAATATGCAATTGAGACCACATAGGCAAGCTACAATCACACCCTATAAAATCCCATCAACCAGGCAAGAGCCAATACCAGCTTCTATACACCAGAGAAGTGTAGATAACCAACACTTACTAAAATTACTGAGTTGAGTAATAATAGAAGTGATCACATCTACCAGGAGGCAATCAGAAAGCTTAATAACATGCCAACATACATTCACCTAATTACTGAAAATACATCTCATTATTGAAAAGGCCCCAAAACAACTGAAGATCCCAGCTCCTGTCCAAAAACAAGATAGAGTAGCTGAATCAAATGTGCTAGAGGTAAACCTAGAATACCCATTGGAAAGAAGGAAGGCTTTGTAGCTGCCTAATAAGGAATTTAGGAGAATACTACTGAAGTGCATCCAAATGCTCCACAGAGGAGTTGAATAAACAAGGAAGCAGTCAGGAAATCACTACAGGAACAACCAAATAAGATAGAAATAGCATTGCAAACAATTCAAAACCTGCAAAAAGAGGTCCAAATGATTAATAATAACATATCAGAAATGGATAATACACTGAAAGGACAAAGGAGTAGAATTGAAGAGTTGAAAACCAGAACAGTGAGCAGTAAGACAAATCTCTCAATACTGCTAAGACTGAAGAGCAAGCAGAAAAGAATTTTAAAAATCTAAAGTCTAAGATTCATGTTGGACAACATGAAGAGGAATCATCTGAAAGTTATTGAAGTCCTGGACTAGGAGGGATTTCAGAAGACCACAGAGGAGATAGTTTAAGAACTGATGAAGAAAATTTCCCTTAACAGCCTGAAAGATGAGAAGATAAGCATTCAATAAGATCAGGGGTAAACCGTGTAACAGATCACCAATTATACGCAAGTTCAAATTGAAGCTGAAGAAAATTAACACAATTTCACAAGAGGCAAAGTACAACCTTGAGTACAAGCAGACTTCAGAGAGTGCATGGAAAATCCTATCTTTTAATTTTATTTTTTGACAAATTTTTTTGAAGCCCCCTCATATGTCTCACCTGATTTAGAGACCATCTCAACAATAGATTTGACACTAATGATTAAAAAACAATTTTGCTGTGAGAAGACATCAAGGACATCATATATTAAAAAATCAAAACATCATAAAAAGACAAGAAATAAAGAAAATAGCAAAATGGATGTCAAGAGGGACTTTGAAACTTTCTCTTAAATATAGAATAACTAAAGAAGAAATGATGATGTAAAAGAGCTCAGCGGAAAATTTTAAAGGGCCCATCAAGAAGACAATGTATTATATGGAAATGTGCAAAGACATGGAGTTAGGAAACCAAAAGAGAAAAAAAGAAATATGCTCAGAGTTTCTCAAGCTAAAAGAACTGAAAAAGAATTGAAGTCTTGATTTGCAATGTTGAAGGATTCTATGAGCAAATAATGAACAATACAGGAAGCACCAACAGAAGATGGAAGGAATATACTGAGTCACTTTGACAAAAATAATTGGTTGACATTCAAGTATTTCCAGAAGTAGTATATGATCAAAAACTGACGGCACTGGAGAAAGAAGAAGAAGTCTAAGCTGCACTGAAGGCAATGGCAAAAACAAAGATCCAGGAATTGACAGGATATCGATTTAGATGTTACAGAAAACAGATGCAAAGCTGGCACTCACTCATTTAGACAAAGAAATTTAGAATACAGCTATCAGGACAACTGACTGGAAGAGATCCATATTCATGCCATTCAAATTAAAAAAAAAAAAAAAAGGTAAGCATAATTATAGAAATTATTGGACAATATTATTAATATAACACACAAAAAGTTTTGCTGAAGATATTTCAAAAATGATTGTAGCAGTACGTAGATGGCGAACTGCCAGAAATTCAAACCAGATATAGAAGATGACATGGAACAAAAGACACCATTGCTGATGTCAGATGGATCTTGGCTGAAAGCAGAGAATAATAGAAATTTGTTTAACTGTTTTACTGACAATGCAAAGACATTTGACTGTATAGATTATAACAAACTATGTATAACACTGTGAAGAATGGGAACCCCAAAACACTTACTTATGCTCATGCAGAAACTATACATAGACCAAGAAACAGTCATTTAAATAGGACTAAGGGAAACTGCATGGCTTAAAATCAGGAAAGGTATACATCAGGTTTATATACTTTCACCATAATTATTCAATCTGCCTTAAGCAAATAATCAGAGAAACTAGACTGTATGAAGAAGAATATGCACACAGGACTGGAGGAAAATTCACTAACAACCTGTGATATAAAGATTGCACAACCTTGTTTGCTGAAAGTGAAGAGGATTTAAAGCACTGGCTAATAATGATGAAAGACTTCGGTCTTCAATATGGATTACATGTTAATATAAAGAAAACAAAAATCCTCACAACTAGATTAATAAACAATATCATGATAAACACAGAGAATGTTGAAATTGTCAAGGATTTCATTTACTTGGATCCATAATCAATGCCCATGGAAGCAACAATCAGTAAATCAAATGATGTATATTTCATTGTGAAAATTTGCTGCAGAAACTTTTCTAATGTGTTAAAAAGCAAAAATGTCACTTTTAAGGTTTTTGGGCTAGGACACCTGACCCAATTCATGGTATTTTCAAACACTACATGTGCATGGAAAAGCCAGATAATGAAGAAGAAAGACCAAAGAAGAATTGATACATTAAAATTATGGTGTTGGTGAAGTATATTCAGTATACCACAGATTGACAGAAGAATGAACACATTTTTGTAAGAAATATAGCCAGAATGCTTCGTAGAAGCTAGGAGGTGAGACTTCAGTTCACATACTTTAGACATATTATCAGAAGGGACCAATCTCTGGAGAAGGACATCATTCTTGGTAAAGTAGAGGGTCAACAAAAGAAGAAGAAGACCCTCAACAAGATGGATTGACAGAGTGGCTACAACAATGGGATCAAACATAGCAACAGCCATGAGCACTATGCAGGAGCAGTCAGCATTTCATTCTGTTATACACAAGGCCACTATGAGTCAAAAAGGACTGTATGATATCTATGACAATAACAGCATTGTGTTTATGTAAAAGAATAGTCTTTGTTTTTAGAAAAATATCGACAAAATTAGTTATGTTAAAGAGTTATGATGTCTGCAACTTGTAATTTACTTCCAAATATCAAATTGATATAGGAGAGACAAGAAGAGAGAAAAAGAAAATTTTCTAATATATGAACATCTGTTGTATCTGGATAGTACATATGAGCATATTCACTGTACTAGACATTTTTATTTTTGATGTATTTAAATTTTTTCCATAATTAAAAGAATAAAAAAATAAGTTAAAGTATATTTCTTAATGCAAAAAACAAAGAAAAAGTAAGTCAAATAGGCAGTCCTCAGTTCCACATTAATCCATAAAGTATTAGAGGCTGGTAACTCTAGCTGGTCAAAACTCAAGCCTCTAGGAATCCTCTGGAACTAAATAGAAATTAGAGTTTTGTGGTGAGAACTAAATGGAGCAAGTTCTGTGGAGATTCACAGATGGATAAACTCTGAGTCTTAAATTTTAAAGATATATCCCCAGTTCTGACTGATGGGAAACATAGTATGTTTCCTAGATTAAAGTAGCCTATGAACTTTCTGTCTGTATGTGTACTTTTACAAAATTGCAAGTTTGATGTATGAGGGCCTTAGAAAAGTTTATGGGAAAATGGAATTAAAAGATAATGAAAGGACTTCCAGTTTGGTGGTGGCAGAGCAGAGTCAGGTAGGACAGGCTCAGTGGAAGAGGGCCGAAAACCCAGAGATTCTGCTCTCACAGAACAACACCATGCTCTGGATCTAGCATAAGGGTCAGGGCATCAGTTTCCCACCACCAGTGGAAAAATCACAGTATAAAGGAAAAGACTGCGATTTAGAAATCGGTCAAGACACGAAACTCCCTCTGCTGCCAATCTGTCCGGGTGCTGAACAGAGGGCAGGGCTATAGCTAGACTGGCACAAGGAACCAGCACTAAAAGTGGTGCAGTAACATTTTCAAAAGGAGGTGCAAGGGAATTCTACACATTTTATCCTCCTCTTTCCTGATGTGCCTTCTTTGCCCAGCCTGGATGCCTTCAGGTGGGTGGGTGCACAATCCCAAAAAAAGTCCAGCATCGAGACTACAGCTTTCCCATGGCACAGAGAGAAAGAGCCCCATCGGTCCAGGACAAATTCTTTGACTGAAGCTTTTGACTTCTGCCTTTGGGTTCCAGCCCTAAGGTTAACTTGTAAGTGACCCTTTACTCTGGCCTATACAGTAAGAAAAAAAGCAGATTTGGTCTGACAGACAAACCATATGAACAATCTGTAAAACCCCAACATAAAAAGATGCAACTATTTCAAAAGTATGCAGTGCACACACAGACACCTAACTGACCTTCAGAGACAAAAATAATAAACAATCTTTCTTCCATTAACTTCTCAATATCTATGTGTGCACCTCTACGGTGGTGACTAGAGGATGGGCCTGAGTGAGTGGACACTCCCACCCATTGCTGGAGGCTTCTACGGTGCACACACACTGCCTGTGAAGCAAGGTGAGTGGCAAGTCGGCCACAGTTTTATTTTTGTTTCAAAGTGTTGGCTTTTGTCTCTGCTTTTATACTGCTTTGGCTTTTGGGCCTTTTGATCACACATTTTCCTGGAGCATAACCCATAATATTCCACCATTGAAACAAGAGCCAATAACAGCTGTTAAGCATTACATGCAAAAAGAAAAGCCTATCTCCTGTTCATATCCACCAGGAGACACCCAGTAAGCTTAATAACACAGCAACAAACATCCATTTAAGTTTTAAAAATCCACACAACTACTGGAAATGACAAACAAAAAAACAACAAAAGATACCAAAATATATCCCAAAACAGAAAAGAGTAGCTGAGACAAATGAGTTGGAGACAAACAAAGACTTTCTAGAAGAGGAAGAGAACATTTTCTAATTGACTGAGAAAGAATTCAGAAGAATGATATGGAAACAAATTCAAATGCTCCAAAAAGGGGTGGAAGAAAACAAGGAAGAAGTCAGGAAAGTACTAAAAGAGAAATCAAATAAGATTGATACAGCATTGGAAACAATTCAAAACCTATAAAAAGAGGTCCATATGATTAATAATCAAATATCAGAAATGGATAATACACTGAAAGGGGGAAGGAGCAGAATTGAAGAGATGGAAGCCAGAACCAGTGAACTGGAAGACAAATCTCTCAATACTGTTAAACTAGAAGAGCAAGCAGAACAAAGGACGAAAAAATTTGAAGAGATTCTAAGATTCATGCGGATAGCATGAAGAGGAACAACTTAAGAATTAGTGGCATTCCGGAACAGGAAGAATCAGAGAAGTCAACAGAGGAGATAGTTGAAGAGCTTCTGGAAGAAAATTTCCCTAATATCTTGAAAACTGAGAAGATAAAAATTCAAGAAGCCGACGTACCCCAGGAAGGATAGACTGCAAAAGAAAATAACCAAGACATATAATAATCAAGCTCTCCAAAATCAAAGACAAGGAGAGAATCCTAAAAGCAGCCAGAGGAAAGAGAAATGTTACTTACAAAGGCAAGCAAATCAGATTAATCTGCCTGCAAGAGACACACCTTACACAAAAAGACAAAAACTGACTAAAAGTTAAAGGATGGAAAAAAATATACCAGACTCACTGCAACAATAAAGAAGCATGAATGGCAATACTAATCTCCGAAAAAGTAACTTTAAGAAAAACCAGCATAAGAGTTAAAAAAAAAAAAAAAAAAAAAGGACACTATCTCATGATCAAAGTATCAGCTGAGCAAGATGACATAACCAAAATTAATATCTACACTCTCAATGAAATAGCACCAAGATATATGAAGAAAGCCTTACTAGAATTGAAGAAAGAAAGAGATAAATCTACTATTATTATTTGTTGTTGTTGTTGTCAGGTGCCATCGAGTCGGAACCAACTCATAGCGACCCCATGCACAGAAGAACGAAACAATGTTCGATCCTGGGCCAAACTCACTACTGCCGCCACACCTGAGTCCATCAATGATGCCACCTGGCTGATCCATCTCGTT
>NW_006408618.1:2242314-2253351 GCF_000296735.1 Chrysochloris asiatica
GTGATAAATGCACACATGCAAAAAGAGGAAAGAACCAAAATTAACACACCAACAGAGGGAACCTACAGTCAACAAAAGAAAAGAAATAATAAAGATAAGAGCAGAAATAAACGAGATGGAAAACAGAAAAACTATAGAAAGAATCAACAAGACAAGAAACTAGTTCTTTGAAAGGATTAATAAAATCGACAAACCATTGACAAAATTAACAAAAGAAAAGAGGGAGAATATACAAATAACTTGCATTAGAAATCACATGGAGAATGTCACAATGGAAACAAACGAAATCAAAAGGATAATAACAGAATATTATGAAGAGTTGTACTCCAACAAATTTGAAACCTTAGAAGAGATTTTTTAGAAAAACATGACCTACCAAAACTTACACAGAGAGAAGTAGAAAATGTGAACAGACCAATAACAAAAGGAGAAATTAATCAGGCCATCAAAAAACTCCCAACCAAAAGAAGTCCAGGCCCAGATGGCTTCACTGGTGAGTTCTACCAAACATCCAGGGAAGTGCTGTCACCAATTTTACTCAAATTATTCCAGAATATAGAAGAGAATGGAAAACTTCCTAACACTTTTTATGAAGCAAGTATAACCCTCATACCAAAACCAGGGAAGGACATCACTAAGAAAGAAACCTATAGAGCAATATCCTTCATGAACATAGACATAAAAATTCTCAACAAAATACTAGCCAACAGAATCCAGCAGCACATTCAAAACAATAATACATCATGACCAAGTGGGTTTCATAAAAGGAATGCAGGGATGGTTCAACATTAGAAAAACAATCAATGTAATCAACCATATAAATAAGAAAAAGAAAAGAACTGCATGATCATACCGATTGATGAAGAAAGGGTATTTGACAAACAAACATCCATTCCTGATAAAAACACTCAACAAAGTAGGAATTGAAGGGAAATTCCTCAACATAATCAAGAGCATATATACAAAACTAACAGCCTACGTTACTCTCAATGGAGAGAAACTGAAAGCCTTCCTTCTGTGAACAGGAACCAGACAAGGATATCCTTTGTCACCACTGCTGTTCAATATTGTATTGGAAGTCTTAGCCAGAGCTCTATGGCAAGATAGAGAAACTATACACATCTGAATTGGCAAAGAGGAAATAATACTCTCTCTATTTGCTGATGACATGATCCTATACATAGAAAACCCCAAAGACTCAGTAAAAAAGCTACTAGACATCACTGGAAGATTCAGCAGAGTGTCAGGGTATAAGATCAACATGCAAAAATTAGTTGGGTTCCTCTATAGTAACAACAGTGCTGAAAAGGGCATTAGACAAGCAAAACCATTTACAACAGCCACCCAAAGGATGAAATATTTAGGAATAAACATAACTAGAGAAACAAAGGACCTATACAAAGAAAATTACAAAACACTACTACAAGAAACCAAAAGAGACTTACAGAAGTAGAAGAACATACCATGTTCCTGGATAGGAAGACTCAACATCGTGAAAATGTCAGTACTGCCAAAAGCAATCTAAACATAAAATACAGTCCCACTCCAGATTCCAACAACATTCTTCAAAGAGATGGAAAAGACAATTACAAATTTTATATGGAATGGAAAGACACCCAGGATAAGCAAAACACTGCTTAAGAATAAAAAGGTTGGAGTCTTCTTACTCCTCGATTTCAAAATTTACTACATGGCTACAGTGGTCAAAACAGCCTGGTACTGGTACAATGAAAGATACATTGATCAATGGAAGAGAATCAAGAATCAAGAAATCAACTCATCCACATACAGCAAACTGATTTTCAACAAAGTGCCTACGTATATTATATGAGGATGAGATAGTAGTCTCTTTAACAGATGGTGCAGGCAGAACTGGAAAACGATATGCAAAAGATTGAAATAAAACCTTTACCTCGCGTCCTATACAAAAACCAACTCAGCATGGATTAAAGGCCTAAATGTGAATCCCATAATTATGAAGGTCATCAATGAAAAAATAGGGATAAATGTGAGGGCTCTAATTCAAGGCATACAGACTACCAAACATTTAGAAAATTGCACAAACAAAAGTAGATATACAAACAAAAGTAGATAAAATAGATGATTGGGACATATTAAAAATTAAAAACTTATCAAAAGACTTCACCAGTAGAGTAAAAAGGGAACCCACCAAATGGGAAAATATCTTTTGCAATGACACATCAAATAAGGGACTCATTTCTAAAATATATAGGAAACTACAACACTTCTACAAGAAAACAACATATAACACAATTAAAAAATGGGCACAGAACATGAACAGACACTTCACCAAGGAGGAGATTCGGGCAGCCAACAAACAAATGAAGATATATTCATGATCACTAGCCATCAGAGAGAAGCAAATCAAAACAACAATGAGATATCATCTCATACCAGCAATAACAGGAACAATTTTTAAAAAGTAGAGGACAATAAATGCTGGAGAGGATGCAGAAAGACTTGGACCCTCCTACATTGTTGGTGGGATTGCAAAATGGTCCAACCAGTCTGGAAAGCAATATGGCTCTTCTTCAGAAGATTGGAAATAGCAATACCTTACGATCCAGCAATTCCTCTACTTGGTTTTACTCACAAGAAATACGAGCCATAACACGAGTAGATATATGCACACCAAAGTTCATAGCAGCACAATTTACAATAGCAAAAAGATGGAGACAGCCTAAAGTCCCATCAATTGAAGAAGTGATAAACAAACTGTGGTACATATATACAATGGAATACTATGCTGCCTTGAAAAATAACAAGGAAGCTGCAAGTCACTGCATAACATGGATGATCCTTAAGGACATTATGCTGAGTGAAATTAGCCAGTCACAAAAGGAGAAATACTGCATAGGACCATTATTGTAAAAGACTAAGAAAAACAATCCATCCAAAAGGGGAAAAACAAAACAACTATATATATAATTGCTGATCACCAGGATGTATGAGACAAGAGGGAAAGAGGGAGGGAGGGGAAGAGAGAACTCTAGTGTCCTCAGGTCTCACCACACTTTGGACCAACCCACACTTCCTCTTCTCTCTCTCATTTCCAGGTCAATGGGCGTCAATGGACTATGGTTGAACTCAACCCATTTCTTCATTGCTGCCTTTCTCACCTTTCCATTCACCAGTAGACCAATGTGGTTGCCAGCAAGCTTACATGACTGTTTGTGTATTCCCTTTGAATTTCAGTCTTAGTGGGGAGTTTGTCCTGAAGGAACTTGATTGCTTGCCTTGATGGTTTCCCAGAGAACAGCTTGCTTATTCTTGTAGTGGCCAGTCATGCTAACATTTTTGTTTTGGGTTTTTCCTGATGATCTTTCTTTGAAGATGTGTCTTCTGTCACTGTAGCTGTTCCAGGCTGGTCTGTTCGTCCTTGCCAGTGGGAATGTCCCACCTCATAAGATTCTGGATGGGACTCAGGATTCCATCTAAGGTACTATCTTCTGCAAAGGATTTGCAAGAAGCCTATTTCACAGGGATAATTCTAGAACCCCTCTTAGGTATTCCAATCAGTTATAGGCTAAAGATGGGCTTACACGTTTTCTGTAATCATGTTTCCCAACATTCTTTTCTATACCACTCAAGTGTCTATTTTACAATAGTAGGCAAGGATAACAAATATTCATAATACAGTCAAGCACTGTATTATTATTTCCCCTCTTCAAGCTATGCCTAGATTACTGTACCCCAGAGCCATGTTTTCCCAAGGTTGAGCATGCATCACTATTTACCTCTGTCCCACTTAGGCCATGCAAACCTGTCTCAGTGTTCCCCTATCTATCTTGTTCTTCCACCTCCTCCCCCTTCTTGTATTGCCCTCCCCAGCACCCAAACTAACCCCCACCCCAACTCCATTGTTGTGTTTAGTTTATATACCATTAACTCTTCCCTCCATTTAAAACAGTCTATTTTATCCTGTAATCTACGTGACCTTCCCACCATCTGGATCTCTGTTCCTCTGTGTTTACCTTCTTTCAAATTGTAATTGTTTTGATCATAGACTGACCTCCCAGATCCTCTGTACTTATAATTTTATTCTGTTCTTGACTCTTCCATTTGTCGATTGAGTTCAGGTTGATGCTGCCATGTATGTCATTCCGTAGTTGTTGTATGTTCTTGTTGGCTCTCAGTCCACAGTACTTCCTTTAAGATGTTTTTCATAGCAGGGTTGTTTTTGGCAAAATCCCTTAGCTTCTGTTTATCTTGGAATGTTTTTATTACACAGTTGTATTTGATTGACAGCTTTGCTGGGTAGAGGATTCTTGGTTGGCAGTTTTTTTTCTTTCAGGGTTTTATATATGTTTCCCCATTGCCTTCTTGCCTGTATGGTTTCTGTTGAGAGACCCTAGCTTAATCTGATTTGCTTGCCTTTGTATGTTATATTTCTCTTTTCTCTAGCTGCTTTCAGAATTCTGTCCTTATCATTGATTTTGGAAAGCTTGATTATTATATGTCTTGGTGATTGTCTTTTAGGGTCTATCCTTCCTATGGTTCACTGAGCTTCTTGAATGGTTATCTTTTCACTTTTGAGGATGGTAGGTAAATTTTCTTCCAGAAGCTCTTCAACTATCTCCTCTGTGGACTCTGCGATTCTTCCTATTCTGGAATGCCAATAATTCTTAAGTTATTCCTCTTCATGATGTCCACCATGAATCTTAGGCCTTCTTCAGATTTTTTAAAACTCATTTTTGTGCTTGCTCTTCTATTTTATTAGTGTTGAGAGATTTATCTTCTAGCTCACTAGTTCTGGCTTCTATCTCTTCAATTCTACTCCTTTGCCCTTTCAGCGTATTATCCATTTCTGATATTGTATCATTAATCATTTGGACCTCTTTCTGTAGATTTTGAATTATTTCCAATGCTGTATCTATCTTACTTGACTGTTTCTATCGTGCTTTCCTGACTTCTTTCTTATTTTTCTCAACTCCATTGTATAGTGTTTTGATACATTTTCTAACCATTTTTCTGAATTCCTTCTCAGGCATTTCCAAAGGCTGCACATCTTCCAGTATGAATTGTAGATCTACTTCCAGCTCATTTGCCTCAGTCACTTTATCTTGTTTCTGGACATGTGCTGATATGGTCAACTGCTTTTGGTTTGGGAGCATATTCAGGAGTTATCTGTGGCCATAATACTTAGATGGGTGTGTATTTTGGTATTTTTTATGATTTCTGATTGCCTCCAGGTAGATGTGATCAGGAGATAGGCTTCTTCTCCCTGAGAAATGTCAAGACGCCATTGTTGGTCATTGTGACTTAACTCAGGATTTAAAATTCAGCCTATTTTCTTTTTTAGTCTGCCTGGCCTGCTCCACAATCCCTGTTCAGGTTTTTTTCCTAGTGGCAAACAGTTCAGGGTCAGCTGGGGCCATTTTGCCCTGCCATTTGGTTTTAAGTGGAAACTGTCACTTTAAATTTTGAGGAGATCTGTGCACATGCATAGTAGAACCTCCAGGGTTGGAGGTGGGGCATCCAGTCACTCAGACTCTCCTTCTAGTCACCAAAATGGAGGTACACAGACAGCAAGAGACCAATGAACAGATACCAAAAATAAAGAATTTCAAACCTTTATCTCCGCGGTTCTGTCATGCATCCATGGCTACTCTAATCCTTCCCTACTTGGTCTCACCCCAGATGGTGGCTCTGGGAGCAGTTGAGCATCTTGAATTAAAAAGCAATGGATTTCTTGCTTCTGCTACAAATTCCCTAAGCTGTAAGCCTTCCAAACTTCTAAATATTCCTTTAGTTGTTGCTCAGAGTTCTGGGACCATCCCTTGAGCCTCCTTGGCCCGGTATTCTGTATTGTTGCTGACAGCGCTCCTCACTGCTCGTCCACCCTCTCTTTTCTTTTTGTATTATTATATTATTTTTTTTCAAGTTGCTGCCTGCTGTATCTCTTTTTCTTCTTTGTTATTTTCTCTTGTTGTTCGTTGCTTGTTTGCTTGTTCTGTTTTTCTCTCTAGTGTATGTGTGTCAAAAAACAAGGAAAGAATCCTGAGAGCAGATTGGGAAAAAGGAAAAGTCACCAAAAGGAGACCCAATATGATTAAGCTCTGATTTCTCAGCAGAAACCATGCATGCATGATGACAGTGAGATGACATATAGAAAAGTCCGAAAGAAAAAAAAATTCCAATCAAGAATCATATATCTAGCAAAGCTGTCCTTCAAATTGCTGTTATTATTAAATGCTGTTGAGTTGGTTCTGACTCACAGAGATCCTGCACAGGTTTTCTGAGGAGTAGCTGGTGGGTTTGAATTGTTGACTTTGAAGCTCATTGTTGAGTGCTAACCCTATAGCAACACACCAGGAGTCCTAATAAGAAATTTTAAAGAATGCTATTGAGACACCTTCAACAGACTGAGAAAGTAATAGAGAAAGTCAAGGAAAACATAAACAAAACAATAAAAGAATTCAAGAAACAAAATAACAAAATGAATGAAAAAAAGGAAACCAAACAAAAACAGCAATTAGAAAGCCAGAAGATTAACACTTCAAATTCAGAAAAGAGACAATATACTAAAAGAACAAAAAAGTAGAATTGAATCAATGGAAGGGTGAATTACTGAGCTTAAAGAAAATTTTCTCAACAATAATCTGCCAGAAGAACAATCAGATAAAGGAACCAAAAAATCCAAAGTCTAATATTTTTGTGGAACACTATCAAAAGGAATAACTTATGTATGATTGGAATTACAGAGTAGGAAAAAAAAAAAAAGAGAGAGAGAGAGAGAGAGAATGTTGTCCAAGATTTTTTTGAAGAGAACTTTCCCAAAATCATGAACTATTGTTATTATTAAGTGCTGTTGAGTTGGATCTGACACATGGCAACTCTGTAGAGTTTCTAAGGAGCAGCTTGTGAATTTGAAACACCAACCTTGTGGTTCAAACTGACCTTGTTTTCCAGTGTTTTATTCCACAGCGCCACACCAGGACTCCATGAAAGACAAGAAGATAGTCATTTGAGAGGTTGAAAGAATTCCAGCAGGATAGACCCCAAAAGAAAACTACCAGCACAAATTGTAATCAAACTTTTAAAAACCAAAGGCATGGAAAGACTCCTGAGAGCAGCTCAGGAAAAATGGTAAATTACATACAAAGGAGAATTAATGAACTAAGCTCTGATATCTTAGCAGAAATCATGCAGGCAAGAAGGCAATTGGATGACATATATAATACTCCGAGAGAAAAAAATTGACAATCAAGAATCATAGACACAACAAAATTGTCCATGAAATATGATGGCTAAGTTAGGAAATTCCAGATAAACAGAAAACAGAAGAATTTGTAAAAATCAGACCAACCTACAAAAAACACTAAAAAGAGTTCTTTGGGAAATGAATCAGCAACAGCAGACAACAAACTGAGATTAACATGCATGACAATATCACCCAGAAATCAACCCAGATAAGTTGTTATTAGGTGCCATTGAGTTGATTCTGACTTGCAGTGACCTTGTGCACAATAGAACAAAACACTGCTGAGTACTGTGCTATATCCTCATAATCATTGTTAAGTTTGAGCCCATTGTTGTCATTATGCCATTCCATCTTGTTGGAAGTCTTCCTCTTTTTTGCTGACCCTCCACTTTACTAAGCATGATATCCTTCTAAAGGGTTTGGTCCCTCCTGACACTATGTCCAAAGTTTGAGAGATGAAGTCTCACCAATGTGGCTTCCAAGGAACATTCTGGTTATATTTCTTCCAGGACAGATTTATTTGTTCTTCTAGCAGTCCATGATATTTTTAATATTCTCAAATGCATCAGTTCTTTTATGGTCTTCCTTATTCACTCTCCAACTTTCACATGCATATAAGGCTATAGAAAATACCATAGCTTGGATCAGATGCACTTTAATCCTCGAACTGACATCTTTGCTCTTGAATACTTTAAAGAGGTCTTGTGCAGCAGATTTGCCTAATTCAACACGTCATTTGATTTCTTGACTGCTGCTTTCATAAATGTTGATGGTGGATCCAAGCAAAATGAACTCTTTGACACTTCAATCTTTTCTTCATGTATCATGATACTCCAGTAGTGAGGATTTTTGTTTTCTTATGTTGATGTGCAACCCAAACCAAAGGCTGTAGTCTTTGATCTTCATCAGTAAGTATTTCAGTCTTCTTTGCTTCCAGCAAGCTGCATATCACAGGTTGTTAATGAATTTTCCTCCAATCTTTATGCTACATTTTTCTTCATATAATCCAGCTTCTTGAATTATTTGTTCAGCATACGAATTTATTAAGTATAGTGAAAGAATACAACTCTGTTGCATATCTTTGTTCATTTCAAACCATTCAGTGTCCCCTTGTTCTGTTGAAATGATTGTCTCTTGGTCATGAGTACAATTAGGGTTCTGGAATACTCAGTCTCCGAAATGTGGCACATAGCTTGCCATGATCCACACAATCAAAAACCTTTGCACAGTTAATAAAGCACAAATAAACATCTTTTGGGCATTCTCTGCTTTAGACCAAGGTCCATATGGAATCAGTAATAATATCCCTCATTCTATATCCTTGTCTGAATCCAACTTGAACCTCTGACAATTCCTAGTCAGTGTACTGTTGTAGCCATTTTTAAATTATCTTTAGCAAAACTTTACTTGTATGTGGTATTAATGACATTGTCCAGTGATTTCTGTATTCTGTTCAGTCACATCTCTTTGAAATGGACACAAATACAGATCTCTTCCAATCAGTTGGCCAGGTAGCTGTCTTAAAAAATTTCTTAGCATAGTTGAGTGAGTGCCTCCAGCGCTGCATCAATTTATTGAAAGATTTCAATTTGTATTCCATCAATGCTGAAGCTTTGTTCTTTGTCAATGCCTTCAGTGCACTTTGGACTTCTTCCTTCAGTTTCATTGACTATTGATCATATGCTATCTCTTGAAATAATTACACATCCACCATTTCTTTTTAGTACAATGTCTGTGTATTCCTTCCATCCTCTTTTGATGCTTTCTGCATCATCCAATATTTGGCCCAAAAAATTCTTCAGTAATTTCATGTCAAGGCTAGAATTTTTTCCTCAATTCTTTCAGCTTGAGAAATGCTGAGCTTGGTTTTCCCTTTTGGTGTTCTAATGCTAGATCTTTGCACTGTCCACTATAATGTTTAATTTTGTCTTCTCAAGCTGCTCTTGAAATTTTCTGTTCAGCTCTTTTACCTCCTCATTTCTCCTATGCTTCAGCATCTCTACACTGGATGTCAGATATACTCAGATATAGAAATATCCAAAGTAAAATAAACCTACAAAACTGAAAATGGGGAACCAGAGATACTAGTTTGCAACAACAAAAAAGCCATAAATTAAAAAGAGGGAATAATGTAGTTACATAACTTCCCAAAGAAGATAAATTCAAGGTGATTTCAATAAAATCAACTTGACAATATCATTAATACCACATGCAAGTAAAATAACAATAAACCTAAGTGTAGCTTTAAAACTAGACCAAGTCTTACTCCTAGTCCTAACACCATCCCTGTTCCTAACACTATTCCTAGTTCTAACCATAACCCTAACACTAGATGAACTCCTAGGCCAAGTCTAGACCTAGCCATCGTTTAAACCCTAACTATTTACTCCTACACCATCCAATAAATTAATAATAAAAAATACTAATGAAATAAAAATAACGGAGTTTTTCTATTATCTTTTTGAGGCTCCCTTGTATGTTGTACACTATTTTCAATTAGTTAAACTATTTAGTACAAATTTTTAGAATGGTGTTTATCAAAAATTTTAGAAATTCCTTGGTGTCCTGAAAAGTTTGGGAAAGTAAGATATGCCAGACAGCAATGTTCTCTGAAAGCAATTATCTTGAAAACATTACAGCAATGTGTTTTAATGTTACTTAATCTATGCTCCCTGAACCTAAGAAAAAGTATGTTAGTTTAGTAGAAATTAAGTTAAAATTATTTGATGGTTCAAACCCACCAGCTGCTTCTTGGAAACCCTATAGGGTCAGTACAAATTGGAACCAACTTGAAGGCACTCGACAACATTAGCTTTAATTGAATTTGACTTTTCCTTGGACGCATACTGCCAGAGACTTTAACGATTCATTAGTTTAGGAATTCAGAGTCAAACACATGAACATTCTATAGATTCTAGTTGGATCCTGTTCGATCCTGAAATCCCTTCCATTTGACCTTGGAATTGGCTCTGCTAAAATGTGTGTTGGAACCTCCACCCTGACAGACAGTCACCTAACCTGACATGTTCTCTAGAAGTTTTCTGGACCTTCCCAGCTCAGTCTATGCTTCTTCAAGCCAGGGGACATTCACTCGATGGAAACAATCAAAGGAACTGCCATAAATGCTTTTGTTAGACCAAAAATACATGTGTGTTAGCATTACTACTCTGTCATGAGAAAGTGGAAACTCAATAAGTAAGTCCCTTTAGAACTGAACGTTCAAGGAAATAGGTTAATGTTCAGACAAAATAATCCAACCAAGGATGCTAATTCCTTTTTCTGAAATCTTATTTCCTTACCTATCATTTTGAAGTATTAAGATAAAATGGTTGGGGTTCTGTATATAGCCATGCACCACGTAATGTCCATTAGGACAGCATACAAACGCATATACATCTGTGGTACCAACCCAATAAGGCCTAATATATTAAAAAATCAGGATGCATACAACGGTTCATAATAATAAGTGGATGCTACTTTGTGAAGCACATCAAAACATTATTATTATGACATCCAGGGACAGAAATCCCGCTTTTGAGCCAGACTTAAGGGCCCTAGCACAAGGAGATTCCTATTTAACAGCAACCACGCAACTGCCACTCGTCTGTCTGTCGTGCTTGGTGGTTTGAATTGCTGTGATTCTGAGGGCTATGCCACCAGTATTTTAAATAACCAGCAGGGTCACCCATGGCGGACAGGTTTCAGATGAGCTTCCAAACAAAGACAGACTAGGAAGAAAGAGTGACAAACTACTTCTGAATCACTGGTCACTGAAAACTCTATGAATAGCAGAGAAGCATGGTCAGATACAG
>NW_006408618.1:2256136-2271952 GCF_000296735.1 Chrysochloris asiatica
TCAAGTGTGGCAGCAGTAGTGAGGTTGGCCCAGGATCGGACATTGTTTCGTTCTGCTGTGCATAGGGTCGCTATGAGTTGGTTCCAACTCTATGGCACCTGACAACAACAACATATTAGTATGGAAACCTGGTATGGTACTTCAGGATAATGCACTGGACCACAAGGCCAGCTTGAACCACAAGATTGGCAGTTCAAACCTCACCAACCATGTCTTGGAAACCCTATACAGGGTCACTATGAATCAGAACTGACTTGGTGGCACTTAACAACAATATTATTATGATAAAGATATTTTATAGTGTATCCTTAATGTTTTTCTTATGTTGAAAGTTACACTATATACTAAGACAAATATTTGACAAACATGTTATATTCAAACTGTACCTAAATATTCCAACTTACACACAAATTCTACTTAAAAACAAATTTAGGAATGGAATTCATTTGTAATCTCATACACTGCCTGTATATAATACAGTGTTTGCACAATGCCCAAATCACATAATGTATCATGGATGTTAAGCAATGCATTGCTGTACCATATTTTGAGGCAAATACCTTGTGTCTTCTACATTTGTTTGCCATTCCCTCCCCACTCAGCATGTATTTTTGAAAGGGCAGATATGCCAAATTTCTTTTAATATGTTTCTGCAAAATGAAAAATAGCATAATGTGTTTACAAAAATAGTTCCTAGTATGAGGGAGAGGTTGGCAAACAAACATAGAAAATATACATGGTATATAGAAAAGGAATCCTTTAGTGATACAAATAGTTAAGCCCTTTACTACTAGCTGAAATGTTGGTAGTTTGAACCCAACTAGAAATGCTTTGAAAGACAGACTTATTGATAAGTTTCCAAAAGGTCACAGTCTTGAAAACCCCGTGGAGCAGTTCTATTCTGTACACATGGGGTCTCCATGAATCAGAATAGATTTGACAGCAAAAACATTTATAGAAAAATTAAAGACTTAGGCTTTAAATTCCCAGAGTTATGTCCTCATGTTCCTCCTCTGATCCAAAATTTAATAACTGGTTGACATTTCAAACAATTTCAAACAATTGCTTACTTTCTGTAAATACCACTTTTTAGTGAGTCAAAGGAGAGCATGGTCAAGCACTTTTATGTTATTTGTGGAAAAGGCTATTAACTTGATCAACCACTTATCTCTGACAGCCAGATCCCTAATTTGGAAGTTAAAGTTGATCAAACTTCCATAAACTTCCCTGAGAGTCCACAGCAGGGGGAAAAACATCCCTGTTTTCCAAATAACTTCATTTGATGGCACAGTGGCTGAATATGAACAATGGCTGCCATGAAAGGTTTGCCTTGATCAGAAAAGGTGAACAATCATGGTGAGGTCACTGAGAGTTTTCCTCCAAAACAGTATGCCTTTTAATTTTATTTATCCAAATCTCTGCCAGATACTCACCACCTAATACCCTTAAGCAGCACAGAAGCTAGCCTATACTCATTATCCATAGCTTCTTTTAACTCCCCTGTTTTCTTTTCTGCTTTCCATCAGATAGATTTTTTCTCTACTATTTAAAAAGAATATATATGGAGTCCAGGTGTGGTGCCCTAAGGTAAGCACTCTACCTCAAGGTCAATTCAAACTACAAGGGGTTCCAACTAACCAGCCACTCCTCAGAAACCCTATAAAGGGTGAGTCAGAACTGACTTGGCAGTACTTACTAACAAATACATATATATATATAAATACATATATATATATGTGTGTGTGTGTGTGTGTGTATTTATATATATATTGGATTAGCACTAGACTGCAAACTACAAGGTTGGCAGTTCAAACCCATCAGCTTCTCCTTGAAGCCCTGTACAGGGTCACTATGAGTGAGAACTAACTAACTATATATATATATGTGTGTGTGTGTGTGTGTGTGTGTATAGTATGCGTGTGTGTGTATATATATATAATCTGTTTTGGAAGAAGTACAGCCAGAATATGCCTTAGAAATAAGCATAGTGAGACTTTATCTCACTTACATTGAAGATGTTACATATTAACAGGTAGGACCAATCTCGGAGAAGGATATCACAATTAAGGAGAAGGTCAGTTAAAAAGAAAAAGACCCTTAATGAGTGGTTTAACACAGCGGCTGAAACAATGGCTTCAAACACAGCAATGACTGTGTGGATGGCAGAGGACCATGTTGATGACTCGTATTCTGTTCTGTGTACATGAGTCATAACCCGCTCAATGACACCTAACAACAGTATTGATTGCATAAAGGTATCACTACCTTTATCTTGCCTTTAAAAATGTTTTACTATGTTTGGTCTCTATATTCATGTGTTCATATTACGCAAGTTTTAGTTCTAAATTAAATGCTGTTCTTTTTGCCTTATAAGTAAAACCTGAGACTTTGTGTTCCTACAAATATTTCTTACTAGCCCTCTTTTTGAATGAAAATGTAACTGAATACAAACTTCTTAGTCCAAAGTTATTTTCCATTGTTTTAAAAATAGAAGTTCACTGTCTCTTTTGCATCCACAGTTGCAGTCCTGGTGCATTGCTATTGGATAAGCACTGTATTTTTAACCACAAGATTGGTGGTTCAAATCCACTAGCTGCTCCTTGGAAATACAGGTTGCTATGAGTCAGAACGGACTGGTGGTGGTGGTGGTGGTGGTGGTGGTATGCCATGGAGTTGGTTCCCAACTCATAGTGAACCTGCATAGGGTTTCCAAGGCTGTAAATCTTTACAGGAGCAGAAAGTCTCATCTTTCTCATGCGGGATAGCTGATAGTTTCAAACTGCTGACCGTGAAGTTAGCAGCCTGACTCGTAACCACTGTGCTACCACAGCTCCTTCAGAACTGACTAGATGGCACCTAATAACAATTGCTGTTAAGAAGCCTGATCTCTTCCTCTGAGAGTACTCACACTTTTCCCTTACATCATGGTGCAGCCGGGTGCCCCATGACCCTCAGCCATTGGGTCATCATTATTATTTGCGTCACTTGTCACTTAGGCCAAGGCTTTGCTCTCTCACACACACAAAATCCATCCACATACATAATTACCTATTTTGGCTTCAGATATGTGACAGTTTTAAGCTTGTCCAAACAAGATCAAGTTAGAAAATCAATGGGTAGCTACTGATAACACAATGCCAGAAAGCATAAAACAATTTACATCCTATCCACTGTGGCAAAGCTAGTGAGTCACATGTAAGAAAAACATTTGCTGGCTCAGTTTTCTCCCTTAAGCTAACTTCAAGACTGAGATTGGGATAATATGCCTGAGACATAAGTACTTTTTACAATGCCTTGTTTTTTTTTTTTTCATTTAATGCTATATAGATTTTGAATAAGGGAATGTGAATAAGGGAATGTGAATGTGCCAGTGACTTAAAAAGCAGGGAAGCCTATTAATGTGACAAAATTGATACTCATTCATGAGATTGTTCTTGAGCCCTTGCTACATGCCAAGTTCTGTGCTGAGTGTATACCAGGAATATAATAGAGAACTTACTCTACAGAGCTGATCAAATGGTGGGGAAAGAAAAATATTACATGTAAATTATTACTATAAAATATAAAATTATTATTATCAATTAATTAATATTAGAGTCCCACAGATAAATGTAAGAGTGCTTGAAGAAGAGATCAATTTTTCTCTTCCAATGTACATAAGGAACGTATGACCTGGTCAAAGAAGACTTTCTTCAGGACATAACGATGAGGTTTGAAGGACATATAGGACTTCACGAGACCAAAATGAGGAGAGAAGAGTGTTCTGGGCAGAGAGATCAACACATAAAATGAGTCTGTATCAGGGAAGAGTGACTGGAGATAGACTGGATTAAAAGAAGGTCAATGTGGCCAAAGCACAGAACTTCCCACAGACACAAAGTGGAGAAACAAATGGATCCAGAATGTGTGAGGTCTCCTAACCACATCAGAGATGTTGGCCTTTGGCTTGAGCATAGGGGTGTCATTATCTGTGTTGCATGTCGAAAATTTCCCTTTGCCTGCAAAGGAAGAGATGACAGTGTGGAAAATAAACCAATAGCAGCATCTGAATAACATTTCCAGAAACTGAAAACATGGAATCATGTTTAAATGGAAAATTCCTAACACATGATAGGCTAGCCTTTGGGAACATGAGATGGTCTTTGAGAACACGAATTTAATCTAAAATAGATTAATGTCTCAATCAGGGCTCATTCAAACCCTATTTGTTATCAGCAGTCTGGATATTTGCACCAATACCAAGAAAATTTTCTTTATATGATTTTTAAACTTTTGGAAGTTTATAATTATGCTGACTGATCTAGAGTAAATCTGTCAATCTAGAATTATGTGTGGGCCTTTACAAATAAGTTTATCATCTGAAAATGGATGGTGTTGTTTCTGATGAGTTCCTGATATATTTCTCAAACTTTATCCTGCATCACAAGCACCTGGAGGACTTGTTATAACACAGAAGGCTGGGCTTCGCTCCTAGAGTTTCTGATTACGTAGATCTAGGGTGTGGCCCGAAAGTTTGCCTTTCTAACAAGGTCACAGGTGATACTGATATTGCTGGTCAGAAAATGCCACTGAGAATGATTGCCCCTCATGCTGCTCTAAAAATACCAAGTTGGAGGACCCAGATCAGAGGTATCAGAGTATGTCAGGTGACCCTAATGCAAAATTAGATTACTTTGTCTCCTTTCCCTATATTTTAGCTGCTTAACTAAGACTTTATGAGTTATGGTAGCATAGTGGGTACAGTCGGGCTGCTAACCTCAATATGAGCATTTTGAAACTACCAGCCTTTCCACAAGAGACAAATGAGGCTATCTGCTTCCATGAAGATTTACAACCTTGGAAACCCTATGCAGGGCTGCTATGAGTCAGAACTGACTCTGCGGCACATAACCACCATCAATTAAGACATTGAGGAGCTTGTCTTGGTATAGTGGGTTAGTACACTGGACTTTCAGATCGGTTTGAATTGAAAGGTCGGAAGTTCAAGTTCACCAGCCACTCCTTGGAAACCCTATATAGGGTTGGAACCAACTCGACAGCACTTAATGACAACAATTAAGACCTATTGTTGTCGGGTGACATAGTGTCAATTTCAACTCAGAGAGACCCTATTCAACAGGTAAAATGGCCACTTAGGATTTTTTTGGCAGTAAGTAAGCTTTACAGAGCTCTGGTAGTGTAGTGGTTATGAATCGGGCTGCGAACCGAAGGTCAGCAGTTCGAAACTGCCATCTGTTCCACAGGAGAAAGATGAGGCTTTCTGCTCCCGTAAAGATTTACAGCCTCGGAAACCCTGTACAGGGTCATTATGAGTCGGGACCGACTCCACTCCATGGCACATAACAACAACAACAACAATCTTTACAGAAGCAGATCCCCAGGTCTTTCTCTCAAAGAGCACCTAGGAGAATTTGAACTTTCATCCTTTCAGTTAGCAAACGAGTGCTTAACAATAGCTTTATCAAAGCCCCACCAAAAAACCAAACCCATTATCGTGGAGCAGATTCTCACTTACAGTGGCCCTGTAGGGCAGAGTAGACATGTCTCCATTAAGGAAATAGACTGCCAAGTCTTTCTTCAGTGGAGGAGCTGTGAGTTCAGTTAGCTGATCTTTCAGTTAGCCGCCGAACACTTAATCACTGAACCACCAGGGCTCTAGAGAGGCCCACAAAACTTAACGAAACCATACCCCTACTACTGAGTTGTAGAACTCATAGTGATCTTTTCTGGGGTTTTCAAGACTGTAAATCTCTACAGGAGCAGACAGCCTCATCGTTCTCCCTTGGAGCCCATGGTGGATTTGAGCAGCTAGCATTGGAGTTAGTAGCCTAACAATTAACTCACAACACCACCAGGGCTCCTTAATGAAAGATTGATTATTGTTGTTGAGTGCTGTCGAGTCGATTCCGATTCATTGAGACCCTGTACAGGTTTTCAAGGAGCAGCTAGTGGGTTTGAAGTGCCAACCTTGTGGTTTGCTACCTACAGCCCCACACCAGGAGTGCAATGAAAAATTAGCCATAAATGAATTTAGAGCATCTCAACAAAGTAATCTGGACGTGCATAGTGCTTTTAAAACATTTATCTGAGTTTTTCAAAAAAGTCTGCCAACCAATATCCATTTATTTCACAATATATGAGAAAACAATATATACTGCATTTGAACATCATTTTGATCTCTAACTTATGCATATATTGTGGCATTAGCTGGATAGTCTTTTAATTGTCTTCATCAACTCACCATTTTTTTTAACACCCATATGAATGCTCCCCAAAAGAGAGCTTCTAGACTTTTTTTTTTTTTTTTTTAAGATATGACTCAGGTGCTAGGAGGCAGCCATATTCATTGACTTCTGTGAAACTAAGTGCTGATGAAACCTCTATTACATAATTTCTTACAGCTGGATTGCAGTCAGTAGGGGTTCCCTGCCTTAGTCTTCTCTCCTTGTGTCAACTTCTTTCCACAAAACAAGCAGCTTCTTTTGTGCCATCCTAAAGCCAGTTCCCATCCCCTTTAATTGTGGACCTGCTGCATTAAAGAGAATCCTTTCCTTTCAACATGGTCTTTGTGTGTCTGGAAGAACAGGTAGGAAGAAAAGTCTCCGTGACTCAGCAATTTCCTTCTCTCAATTCGTGAGATCCCATCCATGTAGTTATTGCCACGTCACACTTTTAAGACAAGCTTAAATACAGTTTCAGCAGAAGTTGAGAGATTCATTTAGATGTGTGACCCTCTTTAGAGTATTTTCATATGTGTTATCTTTATGTCATCTCCTAAAAATATTTTAAAGTAGTTCAAGTTTAAAAAAAAAAATCTTCATAGTTATTTATGATGTAGAGCAACTCCCAAATTGGAATGATTTAGGTTCTGCATTGGCACACTCACTGCCTTATATTTGAAATGTTGTTGTTCTGCTTAAGTGCCGTCGAGTCAGTTCAGACCCATAGTGACCCTGTATAGGGTTTCCAAGGGGCAGCTGGTGAGCTTGAACTGCCGACCTTGTGGTTCAAAGAGACTTTGCAACCCAGTGTATTAACCCACAGTGTCACACCAAGACTCCTCTATTTGAAATAATCTCAACTCGTATGATTTCATATCAGAGAAGATGAGATCTTTGACTTTGCTGTAGCAAGTCATTCCTTAGGTTTAACCGAAATACTTTTTTGTCTGCTTGGCTGCTGTACCACCTTAATTGAAAAAGTCAACCCAAACCATGCATAAACATCTAGAAGCCTGATCAGCTCCCAAAATCATACAACCAGACTCAATACCACAGGAAACCAACATGTCTCACAGGAAAACAAGGAGTTTCACCAGCATGATTTGTAAATCCATCCCCATGCTAAGATTCTGTGACTATAGAACTTCATGTTCCTGTTGGGGAAATGGACAATTTACCTCTTTTCCCCATCTTCAGTTCTAATTTGAACACCTTTTTGATGTATGACTTCCATACAATGAAGAGCACATACATGAAATGTATAGCACTTGCTATGAATTTAGTTGCATCATACAAAAAGGATATATGACAGTCCTAGCCCCTGCAAAGATGAACATGAAATTCATAATGGAGTAAGGTTGGCAGTGATCTAATCCTTTCTGAGTGGCAATTTATAAAAGAGAAGGGTAGGCATGGAAAGAGAGTTGAGTACAAGGGGATGACACATGTAACCATGGGGGCAAATGCATCTGCATCTATAACCAGCAATGGAATACCAACAATTTCTGGAAGCTCCTAGAAACTAGGAAAAAGGCATAGAATAGTTCCCCTCTTAAAGCCCCCAAGAAGGAAGCAACAGAGCTGAGATTCAGATTTGGACTTTCAACTTCCAGAATTGTTAGAAAATAAATTTCTGTTCTTTAAAATCACCCATTTTGTGCTTTTTGGTTATGGCAGTCCTAGGAAACACTTAATGTATGTCAGCACTACCCAAGTCAAGATATAAAACAATACCAGTGCCCAGAGGAATCCCTCATTCCTCTTCCCAATTACCATCTGCCCAAAGATTACTGCTGTTCTCTATTACCATAGATTAATTTTGCCTGGCGTTGAACAATTGTGGCCATTAATGGAACCCTATACTATATACCTTTAATGTCTACATTTTTCAGACACCATATTTCCATAAAGGAGCTCTGGTATCATAGTGGTTATGAATTGGCTGCTAATCTCACGGTCAGCAGTTCAAAACTACCAGCCATTCCATGGGAGAAAGATGAGGCTTTCTGCTCTCGTAAAGATTTACAGCCTCAGAAACCCTGTACAGGGTTGCTATGAGTTGTAAGCGACTCCACGGCACATAACAACAACATATTTCCATAAGAGCCATACTTTTTTTTTTTTTTTTAACATTTATTATTTTTCATTTCCATTTTATGTTCATTGTATGAACATTCCACAATTTATTATTCCATTCTATCATAGATAGACATTTGGACTGCTTCTAGGTTTTGGTTATTATTAATAATAGACTTTCTTATGTGTTTCTTATGCATAGCACTTATTGGTTTGGATATACAGCCAGGAGTGAAAATGTTGGGTCCTCAGATTGTAGCATCATGTTTAGCTTTAGAAGATAGTGCAAAACAGTTTTATAATGTGGTTTTACCAATTTATATTGCTACCAATGATGTAAATCTCCATATACTCACTTGATGTCATTATTTTTTTTAATTCATTCAATTTTGTGAGATGTATTAGTAACTCATTGCTGTTTGAATTTTCATTTTCTTGATGACTAATGATGTGAAACCATTTTATGTATTCCTCACATTTAAAAAATAATTCTAATCAGGTTTTCTCCTCCAACACTCCAATAAAACTGTACTTATAAATGAAGAAATGGCCCCATGTTGGTAAATTCTCTATTTCTATCTTATTTGGTCCCTCTACAACATTTAACACATTTCATTCCTGTTTTCTTCTTGACGCAAACCACACATCTCTTGTTTTTCTACTTCTTCATTGGCATTTCTTTCTTGTTCTTCTTCACCCATCATTTCCAACCTCCCAACATTTCAACATTGAAGTGCCATATTTAAAGTTTAACTACACCCATCCTTCTATTTCTAACCTCCATGTCACCCTTCCAGGCTCTATTTTTCTATTAATTCTGATCATTTAAAATAGTACTTGCATATAATTTACCAATGTATTTGTTACTTTTCACCTCCCATTAGAATGTAAACTCCATTAGCGCAGGGATGTTTGCCTTTTTTGTTCCCTTATCTAATCCCCATACCTAAAACATTCTCTAGCACATAGCAACACTTAATAATTACTTGAGGAATAATTAAATGCCTAATTGAATGAGGTGATAGAGGAGAATGGCAAGAGGCAGTGGGGGAAAAATATCCCCCAAAATATTTAGTGACTGATTACTACATTTGTTATTGTTGCTAAGTGTTGTTGAGTTGCTTCTGACTCATAGTAACCCTCGATATCGGAAGAGCAGCTAGTGTATTTAAATTGCCAACTTTGCAGCTCAAACTGACCTTGCTTATCCTACAGTACAACACTAGGACTCTGACTACCATGTAACTAGCCCTGTTTAGACCTGGCCACTCTGTACTTTACACAACTTGCATTAGTAGAGTTCAAGTTTCAAAGGCAAGTGCCTTTGAGTCAGAGAATGGGCAGAGAGGAATCAAACCCTGAAAAACACCTGTCTTTGTTTTTGTAGCAAGTGTCAAGTTCTCTTAAAGGAAAGTACCAGAAATAATATTATAATCAGTTTATCCTGCAAAAAAAAAACTGAGAAAGAATGCGGCTTGGTAGCACTAACATTACATCACTTCATCCAGTTCTACAGAAAACTTCATAGAAAAAGGAGAGCTGTCAAATTAGTAGTTAGGATGTAGTTAGAGACAGTTACCAATCTGATCTAAACCCTGTGTTAAAAGATGGAAGTATTTGATGAGCTAGACTGAAACTTCTGTGGCCAGAGTAAAAAGTCAAACTTTAAATTAGCAAAAGAGAAAACCAAACCCAGCAAGTTTGGTAGTTACGGTCACAAAGTAAAAGAACTTTGGGCTTTGGCCCAGGACAGACCAAGAGAGCTAAGGGCAAAGAGAGATGCAAATTCATGTCATATCTTGAACAACGTTGAGGCCACAGTAAATGTTTATAGAATTTAGTATTCATTTTGGGCTCAGGAATGTAGCATCTCTGTAGTGGCATTTATAGTGTTATGTATAGTATTGACTGAATGTCACATACAGAAGAAGATTTCTAAAATCTCATTGGAGTCCTAAATCTCGAAGGCCAAGAACAGAATAAAATAATGAGGTCTTAGTTATCCAGTGCTACTATAATATAAATACCACAAATCGATGGCTTTAAAAAACACAAATTTATTCTTCTACAATTTAAGATGCTTGTTGTTGTTGTTGTCAGGTGCCATCGAGTCGAAACCGACTCATAGCAATCCCATGCACAGCAGAACAAAACAATGGCCGATCCTGGGCCAACCTCATTACCGCTGCCACACTTGACGCCATCAATGATGTCACCTGGCTGATCCATCTCGTTGGGGGTTTTCCTCTTTTTCTCTGACCCTTCATCTTACCAAGCATGACATCCTTCTCCAGCAACTATTCCCTCCTTACAATATGTCCAAAGTATGAGAGATGAAGCTTAGCCATCCTGGCCTCCAAGGAGCACTCTGGCGGTACTTCTTCCAAAACAGATCTATTGGTTCTTTTGGCAGTCCATGGCACTTTTAGTATTCTCCTCCAACACCACAACTCAAAGGCATCAATTCTTCTATGATCTTCCTTATTCACTGTCCAGCTTTCACATCCATATGAGGTTATTGAAAATACCATGACTTGGGTCAGGCGCACCTTAATCCTCAAGCTGACATCTCTGCTCTTCAACTAGAAGTCCAAATTTAGAGCACTGGCCTTGGATAAATGTTCTTGTTTACTTTAAGCATCTGTAATCGCAGCATTCCTTGGACATCTCCATGTACCTTGGCATCAATGTTTCTCTAGATCTTGAAGCTTCATAATTCAGGTACGCCAGATTCAAGACACCACTGCTGGCTTTCCTTTCTTGGTGGTAGTAGGTCCCTCTCAACTCTGCTTGTTTATTCTCTTTTATATCTCAGAAGAGATTGACTCAAAGCCTGCTACAATTTGATGAACTTGACCAATACTTATGGATGTAGTAGCTAAAAAGAGGGAGCAGATCTTTATAGCAAGTATCATTCCCACCCACTTTGTACACAGGGTCAATAGGGATGGACATTTGTTGTTGTTGTTGTTGTTGTTTTTATGTGCCGTAGAGTGGGTTCTGACTCATAGCAACCCTATACAGGGTTTCCAAGGCAGTAAATCTTTACAGGAGCAGAAAGCCTCATATTTCTTGAGCAGAATAGCTGGTAGTTTCGAACTGCTGACCATGAGATTAGCAGCCCAAATCATAACCACTACGCTACCAGAGCTCCTTGGCTACCCAAAATGTTGTTGCTGTTGTTAGGTGCCATTGAGTTGGTACCGACTCATAGTGACCTTTTGCACAGCAGAACGAAACACTGCCTGATCCTGGGCTAACCTCACTATTATTGCCACGCTTGATCTAATTGATGATGCCACTTTACCAATCCATCTTGCTGGGGCTCTTCCTCTTTTTCTGACCCTCCACCTTACCAAACATGATATCTTTCTCCAGGAACTGGTCCTTCCTGACAATATGTCTGAAGTATGAGAGATGAAGTTTGGCCATCCTGGCCTCCGAGGAACACTCTGGCTGCAATTCTTCCAATACAGATCTGCTGCTTCTTTTGGCAGCCCATGGCACTTTCAATATTCTCCTCCAACACCATAACACAAAAGCATCAATTCTTGTATGACCTTACCTATTTACTGTCCAGCTTTTGCATGCACATGAGGTTACTGAAAATACCATGGCTTGGGTCAGGCGTACCTTAGTCTTCAAGCTGACATCTTTGCTCTTCAACAATTAAAAAAGGTCTTGTGCAGCAGATTTGCCTAATGCAATACATCGTTTGATTTCTTGACTTCCGCTTCCATGAGTGTTGATAGTTGATCCGAGAAGAATGAAGTCCTTGGCAACTTCAATCTTTACTCTGTTGGTAAGAATGTTGTTTATTGGTCCAGTGGTGAGGACATTTTTCTTTATATTGAGATGCAATCCATACCTGAGGCTGTATTCTTTGATCTTCATCACTAAATATTTTCATTCTTCTTCACTTTCATCAATCAAGGTTGTATCATCTGTATATTGCAGGTTGTTAATGAGTCTTCCTATAATCCTGATGCCACATTTTTCTTCATATAATCCAGCTTCTGAAATTATTTGCTCAGCATACAGGTTGAATAAGTATGGTGAAAAAATACAACCCTGTCTCAAACCTTTCTTAATTTTAAACCATTCAGGGTTCCCATGTTCTGTTCAAACAACTGCCTCTTGGACCGTGTACAGATTCCTCATGAGCACAATTAAGTGTTCTGAACTACTCATACTTCACAATGTTGTCCATAGCTTGTAATGATCCACACAATCGAAAACCTTTGAATAGTCAATAAAGCACAGGTAAGCATCTTTCTGGTAGTCTCTGCTCTTTCAGCCAAGATACATCGGACATCAGCAGTGATATCCCTTGTTCCACATCCTCTTCTGAATCTGGCTTGAGCCACTGGAAGTTCTCGTCAATGTATTCTTGCAGCCATTTCTGTATTACCTTTAGTAAAATTTTACTTGCATGGAATATCAAAAAGCCCGATGATTTCCGCATTCCATTGGGTCACCTCTCTTTGGAATGGGCACAAATATAAATCTCTTCCAATCAGTTGGCCAGATAGTTGTCTTCCAAATTTCTTGACAGACTCCTGTGCCACCTCACATTCTTGAAAAATTTCAACGTTTATTCCATCAATTCCTGGTGCCTTGTTCTTTGTCAATTCCTTCAATGCACCTTGGACTTCCTCCTTCAGTATTATTGGCTCTGGATTATATGTTACTTCTTGAAACGGTTAAACATCAACCATTTCCTTTTGATACAGTGACTCTGTGTATTCCTTCCATCTACTTTTGATACTTTCTGCATCATTCATTAATTTGCCCAGAGAATCCTTCAATAGCGCAATTGAGACTTGAATTTTTTTCTTCAGTTTGAGAAATGCTAAGCGTGCTCTTTCTTTTTGGTTTTCTGATTCCAGATCTTTGTACATTTTTTTGTAATATTTGTCTTTATCTTCTCAAGCTGATCTTTGAAATTTTCTGCTCAGCTCTTGTACCTCCTCATTTCTTCCATTTACTTTAACATCTCTACGCTGGTGAGCAAGTTTCAGTGTCTCTTCTGACATCCATTTTGACCTTTTACAAATTGGGGGTGGGGAGGATAGCTAAAAAGGCAATAAGTGACTAGCTTACAAGCTTTCAAGAGGGATCCTAGTTCCAGAGGGTGTGGGGGAAGGTAGCATATCCACTGAGTTGTTTCCAACCTGTCTGGACAGGGCTGATGAAAGGAGGTGGGATAAAACTCTTGTGGTTCAATAGTGAATAATTGCTATCAGGACTTACTGTGAGTGTTGGAAATGCTAAGGTAGACATCTTGTAACAAAACAAGGGGAGTGGTTGATTTTGCAGTCCAGGAGCGGAGGTCCCTGGGATGATCAAAGGAGAAGAGGGAGTGTGGAACCCTATCCAGAGAAGCAGTGATTCCAGAGATGGAGGCAGAAACGATGACATGAAGAGATGGATAGGCTGGGGACTCTGGACTCAAGGAGGGAGAAAGTCTGTGTGCTGATAGCTAGGGGACAGACTTGTGGGGTGTAACCTTTGCTTGTTTGATGATGCATAGAGGGGGTAGTAATCATTGCAATGAAATGAAATACAATAGGATGAATGTAAAGCTAATGTTCTCCCATGTAAACTAACACATAATTCACAATAAAAACCTTAAAGAAAAAAAAAAAAAAGATTAACTCAAGATGTAACCTTTTCCTATAGATTGCATCCCACCTTATTAATATCAGAGAAGTAAGGATTTATAACACATGGAATAAGAGCATCTGATCAGAGTTGGTCACATCAGATCACATCATAGGGGTGATTACATCATTATACAACTGCCAAATTACTAAAAATCAAGGTCAAGCAGAGGTGACACATTTGGGGGAAGGAGGAGTGCAAGCATCTGGGGTGTGGTTGTGGGACACAATTCAATCCATGACACATGGGTAAGGCTTTGCTGTCATAACTGGAAAAAATTCTCCAAATAGGCTGAGTTTATTTCTTGGCCACTGGATGGATTTTCCATGGTGGTAAATGTTGACAGCTTCCTTCTTATTCCTCTAGAAGTGCAAAAAGACATTTGGCCAGTACACCTTTATATGAGTGTTTCTATTCTTTGGTCATTACCTAAATTTGCCCTGTATGATGATAATATGGATTCCATGTTGTTGTTGTTGTTGTTGTTAGGAGCCATTGAGTCAGTACTGACCCACATGTACAGCAGAACAAAACACTGCCCGATCCTTGGCCAACCTCACTACTGTTGCCACGCTTGAGTCCATCGTTGCTGCCACTTGACCAGTCCATCTCATTGGGGGTCTTCCTCTTTTTCTCTGACCCACCACCTTACCAAACATGATATTGTTCTCCAGTGACTGTCCCTTCAAGACAATATGTCTGAAGTATGAGAGATGAAGATTGGCCACCTGGGCCTCCAAGGAGCACTCTGGCTTCACTTCTTCCAAAACGGATCTGCTGCTTCTTTTGGCAGCCCATGGCACTTTCAATATTCTCCTCCAACACCATAACTCAAAAGCATCAATTCTTCTATGATCTTCCTTATTCACTCTCCAGCTTTCGCATGCAAATGAGGTTATTGAAAATACCATGGCTTGGGTCAGACGCACCTTAGTCCTCAAGCTGACGTCTTTGATCTTCAATACTTTAAAAAGGTCTTGTGCAGCAGATTTGCCTAATGCAGTACGTCATTTGATTTCTTAACTTCTGCTTCCATGAGTGTTGATAGTTGATCAAGAAGAATGAAGTCCTTGACAACTTCAATCTTTTCTCCATTGATAAGAATGTTTTTTATTGGTCCAGTGGTGAGGACTTTTGTTTTCTTTACATTGAGATGCAATCCATACCAAAGGCTGTGCTCTTTGATCTTCATCAGAAAATATTTTAAGTCCTCTTCACTTTCATCAAGCAAGGTTGTATCATCTGCATATAGCAGATTGTTGAGTCTTCCTCCAATGTTATTGTCATGTTTTTCTTCATAGAACCCAGCTTCTTGGATTATTTGCTCAGCATACAGGTTGAATAAGTATGGTGAAAGAATACAATCTTGTCGCACACCTCTCTTTATTTTAAACCATTCAATGTTCCCATGTTCTGTTTGAACAACTGCTTCTTGGTCCAGATACAGATTCCTTATGAGCACAATCAAGTGTTCCGGAATACTCGTACTTTGCAATGTTGTCCATAGCTTGTCATGATCCACACAATCGAAAACCTTTTTGTAGTCAATAAAACACAGGTATACATTTTTCTGATATTCTCTGTTTTCAGCCAAGATCCATCGGACATGAGTAATGATATCCCTTGTTCCATGGAATCTTCTGAATCTGGCTTAAACCTCTGAAAGTTCTCTGTCAATGTACGCTTGCAGCTCTTTTTGTATTACCGTTAGTAAAACTTTACTCACATGGGATACCAAAGAGATTGCCTAGTCACCTCTTGTTGGAATGGGCACAAATATGGATCTCTTCCAATCAGTTGGCCAGATAGTTGTCTTCCAAATTTCTTGGCAGAGATGAGTGAGTGCCTCCTGTGC
>NW_006408618.1:2272339-2285253 GCF_000296735.1 Chrysochloris asiatica
TTCTTCCATTTGCTTTAGCATCTCTATACTGGAGAGCAAGTTTCAGTGTCTCTTCTGACATTCATTTTGACCTTTTCCTTCTTTCTTGTCTTTTCAATGTCTTTTTGCTTTCTTCATGTATGATGTTCTTGATGTCATCCACCAACTCTTCTGGTCTTCTGTCTTTAGTGTTTAATGTATCAAATCTGTTCTACAGATGATCTCTAAATTCAGGTAGGATATATTCAAGGTCATATTTTGGCTCTCGTGGACTTGTTTTCATTTTCTTCAGCTTCAGTTTGAATCTGCATACTAGTAACTGATGGTCTGTCCCACAGTGTGCCCCTGGCCTTGTTTTCACTGATGATATGGAGCTTTTCCATCGTCTCTTTCTGCGGATCTAGTCAATTTGATTTCTATGTATTCTTCTGGTACAGTCCATGTGTATAGTCATCTCTTATGCTGTCTAAAGAAGGTATTTGAAATGAACAAATCATTGGTTTTGCAGAAGTCTATCATGCATTCCCCAGCATCATTTCTATCACCAAGGCCATATTTTCCAACCACTGATCCTTTCTCTTTGCTCCCAACCTTTGCATTCCAATCACCATTAATGACCAATACATCTTGATTGCAAGTTTGATCGATTTCAGATTGAAGAAGTTGATAGAATTCTTCTATTTCATCCTCATTGGCTTCAGTGGTTGGTGCATAAATTGGAATAATAGTAGTATTAACTTGGCTTCCCTGTAGGCACATGGACATTATCCTATCATGGACAGCATTGTATCTCAGGACTAATCTGGATATGCTCTTTTTGATGATGAATGCAACACCATTCCTCTTCAATTTGTTATTCCAAGCATAGTAAACCATGTGGTTGTCAGATTCAAAATGGCCAATACCGGTCCATTTCAGGTCACTAATGCCTAAGATATCGATTTTTATGCATTCCATTTCGTTTTTGACAATTTCCAATTTTCCCAGATTCATACTTTATACCTTCCATGTTTTGATTTTCAGTGGATGTTTACAGCGGTTTCTCTTCATTTTGAGTTGTGCCTCATCAGCAAATGAAGGTACCACGGGCTTTCTCCCATGGGCTTTTCTCCTACGGGTTTTACTCCACTCTCATTATCATGGCCACCTCTACTTTGAGGAGGCAGCTCTTCCCCAGTCATTTTGAGTGACTTCCAACATGAAGGATTCTTTTTCTGGCACTATATCTGACAGTGTTTCTCTGCTTTTCATAAGGTTTTCAGTTACTAAATATTTGGAAGTAGTTTGTCACTCTTTCTTCCTAGTCTGTCTTTGTCTGGAAGTTCATCTGAAACCTGTCCACCATGGGTGTCCCTGTTGGTATTTAAAATAAGGGTGACATAGCTTTCAGAATCACAGCAACTCACAAGCCACCACAGTATGACAAACTGATAGACGAGTGGTGGCCATTTGGTTTTAAGTGGAAACTGTCACTTTAAAATATGAGGAGATCTGTGCGCATGCATAGTAGAACCCTCTAGGTGAGTGTGTGGGGTGTCCATTCTAGTCACCAGAATAGAGGTGTGCAGACAGCGAGAGACCAATGAACAGATACCAAAAAAAAGAATGTCCACACCTGTATCTCCGTGGTTCTGTCAGGTGTTCGTGGCTGTTTTGATCCTTCCCCCACTTGGTCTTTCCCAAGATGGTGGCTCTGGGAGCAGCTAAATGTCTAGAATTAGAAAGCCATGGATTTCTTGATTCTGCTAGCAAATTCTGTCTGGAATTCTATCTCTTTCTCTTTTTCTGTTGTAGAAGGAAGCTAAAAAAAATTGTGGAAAAAAATCCATTTTTTATGAACTTTTTTTGAAGTCTTCTTATTATAAACAAGCAGCAGCATCTTTGTGATATTCCAAGAAGTAATACATATAAAAATGTTAGCATTGAGCTACTTGGAGCAAATAATATGAGTTCAGTGTGAGTCCAAGATTAAATTAACTTCAGATTGATCAGAAGCCATTGTTTTGAAAGAAAATGCTAGTCTATTATTTTCTTAAGTGTTACTTTATTGAAGAACGCTTCAGTTGATGAAACTTTGACTAAGTGACGTTTCACTTCATATGAACAATTAATTACTTTGATTACCTTACACTTAGACTTACACTGTACAATTCAATCTGCAATAACACATAGTAGATACTGGACATCGATACCTACTAAGTACCAGGTGCTTTCCATACATCCACTCTTATTCTTAACAACAATTCTACAGAAGAATATTATTATACTCATTTTATTGATGGATAAATTGTTCAAGTAGGTACTTGGTTCAGGAATTTGCACCAATCAACTTTGAACATTTAGAGATTATCAGTAGGATTAACTACTAATCAAGCACCTAATTGTTGTTGTTGTTGTTAGGTTCCATTGAGTCTGTACTTACTCATGCAGCCCTATGCATAACAGAATGAAACACTGCCTGGTTCTGTGCCAACGTCACAATCAAAATAATGGGTTTGAACTCATTGTTGCTTCCACTGTGCCATTCCATCTTTCTTGGGGGTCTTCCTCTTTTTCTCTAACCCTCCACTTTACCAAACATGAAATCTTTCTCTAGGGGTTGGTCTGTCTTGATAATGTCTCTGAAGTATGAGAGACAAAGTCTGTCCATCCTGACAAGGAGCATTCTGGTTGTACTTCTTCCAACACAGATGTATTTGTTCTTTTGGCAGTCCATGGTACTTTTAATCTCCCCCAACACCATAACTCAACTGCATCAATTATTCTATGGTCTTCCTTACTCACTGTTCAATTTTGACATGCATATAAGGTAATTGAAAATACCATGGCTTGAATCAGGCAAACCTTAGTCCTCAAACTGACATCTTTGCTCTTCAACACGTTGAAGAGGCCTTGTGCAACAAATTTGCCTAATACAGTGTGTTGTTTGGTTTCTTGACTCCTACTTTCATGAGTGTTGATGGTTGATCTGAACAAAATGAAGTCTTTGACAACTTCACTATTTTCTCCACTATGTTATTGGTCCAGTGGTAAGGATTGTTGTTTTCTTTATATTGAGGTGCAATCCATGCCAAAGACTGTGGTCTTTGACCTTCATCAATAAGTATTTTAAGTCCTCTTCACTTCAGCAAGAAAGTTTGTATCATCTGTATATCACAGATAGTTAATGAGTCTTCCTTCTATCCTAATGCCATGTGTATCTTCATATAATCCATCTTCTCAGATTATTTGCTCAGCATACAGATTGAATAAGTATGGTGAAGGAATACAACCCTGGCACACACTTTTCCTAATTATAAACCATTCCCTTGTTCTAACAGCTACCTCTAGGTCTATGTACAGGTTCCTCAGAAGAACAATTAAGTGTTCCAGAATACTCTTGCTCCATAATGTTGTCCATAGCTTGTCATGATCTGCACAATCAAAAAGTCTTTGCTTAGTCAATAAAGCTCTGGTTAAAAATTTTCTGGTGTAGCACTGTAAGATTAGCATTGGACTGCATAGCAAATGGTTGGCAGTTCAAAACCACCAGTTACTCCTTGGAAATCCTATACTGGGACACTATGAGTCAGAACCGACTAGATAGCACTTCACAACAACATTGACAAGCATCTTTCTGGTATTCTCTGCTTTCAGTCAAGATCCAGCTGACATCAGCAATGATATCCCTTGCTGCACATCCATTTCTGAATCTGGATTGAACATCTAGAAGTTCTCTCTGTCAATGTAGGATGCGGCATTTTTGTATCATCTTTAGTAAAATTTTACTTGCATGTGATATTACTGATTTTGTCTGATGATTTCCACATTCTGTTGGGTCACCTATCTTTGGAATGTGCTCAAATATGGATCTCTTCTAGTCAGTTGGCCAGATAGTTGCCTTCCAAATTAATTGAAATAGATGAGTACCTCCAATGTTGCATTAGTTTGTTGAGAGAGTTCAATTTTTTTTTCATCAATCCCCAGTGCCTTGTTCTTTGTCAACTCCTTCAATGCACCTTGTACATCTTCCTTAAGTATCATTGATTCTTGATCATGTGCTATGTCTGGAAATGGTTGAACATTGACCATTTATTTTTGGTACAGTAATTCTCTGTATTCCTTCCATCTTCTTTTGAAGCTTTCTGCATCATTCAATATTTTGCCCATAGAAACCTTCAATTTTGCATCTTGAATTTTTTCTTTAGTTCCCTTAGCTTGAGAAATGCTGAGTGCGTTCTTTCTTTTAGGTCTCTGCACAATTCATCATAATATTTGACTTTGTCTTCTCAAGCTGCCATTTTACATTTTTTGTTCAGCTCTTTTTACCTCCTCTCTTCTTACACTTGCTTTAGCATCTCTATGCTGGAGAGCAAATTTCAGAGTCTCTTCTGACACCCATTTTTTGAAAGTTTTTATTGTGAATTGAGTAATAGTTTACATGGGAGAACATCAGCTTTACACTCATCCTATTGTATTTTGTTTCATTGCAATGATTACAATCCCCTCCATGTATCATCATTTAACAGTATTTGCTTCTATTCAGTTTGTTTGTATGTTTGATGTACACCAAAACACTCAGGAATATACAATCATTCCACACCCAAATGTCATACCCTGCAAGCCTGTCCCCCAGCTGCCAGCACATAGCCCCACTCCCTCCATGAGTCTAGAGTCTCTCCAAGCCATCATCTCTGCCTTCATCTCTGGCATTGCCGCTTCTCTGAAAAAAGTCTCACACTCCGCTCCTGCTCTTCTCCCTTTATGGTCCCAGGGTCCTCCGCTCCTGGACTGCAAGATCAATCACTCCCCTCTTTTTGCTACAAAACCTCTATCCTTACAGTGACAACTATCGCAATCAGTCATGATAACAATTATTCACTATTGAACCATGAGAGTCTTATCCCCATCTACTTTTACCAGGCCTGTATAGAAAGGATGAAAACCTCTCAGTGGAGACTTTACCTTGTCCTGCACCCTCTGAAACTAAACTCCCTCTTGAAAACATATAAGCCAGCCACTTCATGCCTTTATATCCCCTCATTTTAAGTTGCCCATCTTTATCAACCCTGTGTATAGATGGGATGGGAATGAGGGGAATGATCCTTGCTTTGTATATTTTTTCCCTCTTGTTTGGTATTTTAAGCTACTACATTCATAAGTATAGGTCAAGTTCATCAAATTGTAGGGAATTACATGTTTTTTTTATAAAAATTAAAACAATTTTTTTTTCCTTCCTCTATTCAAGTTCTGTTCATCCAACCGTTGAAGCTTGGTCATATGGGTACTATCTGCAAGTATGGACATTCTTGTGCATCTCGCCTCACTTCATATCAGCTGGACATGCCATTCTCTGCTCTAGCCCTCTGTGTCTATGTCCTTGTCCATGGGCTCAGGAGTCCCCAGGTCTCACCATACTGCTGGCCAACCAGGTCTCACCATACTCCAGATTGACGGGGGTCAATGTAACATGGTCACACTCAGCCCACATCTTCATTGTTGCTTTCCCCCAACTTTTACTCATCAGTAGACCAATGTGGTCGCCAGCAAAATTACATGCCTGTGCGTGTATTTCCTTTGAGTTTCAGTCTTGGAAGGGGGTTTGCCTGAAGGGATTTCATGGTTTCCTGGTGACAACTTGCTTGTTCTTGTGGTAGTCAATCAGACTGCTGGTTTTGTTTTTTGTTTTTTCTGCTGGTTGTTCTTTCAAGAAGTATTGTCTGTTCCTCTAGCTGCTCCAGGCTAGTCTGCTTTTCCTTTCAAGTGGAAATTTTCCACCTCAGAAGAATCTGGATGGGGATCAAGATTCCACCTAAACTGACATCCATTTTTGTCTTTTTCTTCTTTCTTGTCTTCTTAATGACCTTTTGCTTGCTTTCTGTATGATGTTCTTGATATCATCCCACAACTCTTCTGGTCTTCAGTTTCTTGTGCCTACGATATCAACACTGTATTTCAGATGATCTCTAAATTCAGGTGGGATATGTTCAAGGTTATATTTTTGACTCTTGTGGAATTGCTTTAATTTTCTTCAGCTTCCAGCTGAACTTTCATATGAGCAATTGATGTTCTGTTCCACAGTCTGCCCCTGGCCTTGTTTTGGCTGACGATATGGAACTTTTCCACAAATGTACTCAATGTGATTTCTGTGCATGCCATCAGGTGAGGTCCATATATATAGTCATCTTCTTTGTTGTTTAAAAAGGTATTTGCATTGAAGAAGTCATTGGTCTTGAAAATTTCTATCATGCAATCTCCAACATCATTTGTATCACCAAGGCCATATTTCCCAACTACTGATCCTTTCTCTTTGTTTCCAGCTCTTGAATTCCAATTGCCAGTAATTATCAATACATCTTGATTGTATGTTTAATCAATTTCAGACTGAAGAAGTTGGTAGACTTTCATCATCACTGACTTTAGTGGGTATTACATAAATTCGAATAATAGTGGTACTAACGGTTCCTCCTTGAAGGCGTATGGGTATTATCCTATCTCAGACAGCATTGTACTTCCAGACAGATCTTGATATGTTCTTTTTGTTAATGAATGTGATGCCATTTTTCTTCAATTTGTCATTCCCGACATAGTAAACCATGTGACTGTCAGATTCAAAATGGTCAATACCAGTCCATTTCAGCTCACCAATGCCTAGGATATTGGTTTATGTGTTCCATTTCATTTTTGACAATTTCTAATTTTCCTAGATTCATATTTTGTACTTTTTGTGTTCTGTTTATTAATGGATGTCACAGCTGTCTCCCTTCCTTTTGAGTTGTGCATCATCACAATTGAAGGTTCCAAAGGCCAGGCATAAATTTTTAAACTGTTTTATTGCAAATTATGTGATAGCTTACATGGGAGAACATTAGTTTTACATTCATCTTATTGTATAGCATTTCATTGCCATGGTTACAGTCCCCTCCATGCATCATCAACCAGCCAAAAGGTATACCCTGCAAGCCTGCCCCCAGTTGTCAGCACACAGCCCCTCTCCCTTTCTGGGTCTAAAGTCTCCAGCTGCTCCATCGCTCCAGGTCATCATCTCTACCTCCATCTCTGGTGTCACTGTTTCGCTGGGTAGGGTCCCGCACTCTGCTCTTCTCCCTTGATGGTCCCAGAGACCTCTGCTCCTAGACTGAAAAGTTAATCACTCCCCTCTTTGCTACAAAACATGTACCTTTACATTCCAACTCTCACAATCAGTCCTGATAACAATTATTCACTATTGTATCACAAGAGACCTATCCTCATTTCCTTTCATCAGCCCTGCCTAGACAGATTCATCAGCCTTGCCTAGACAGATTGGATACTACTCAGTGGAGATTCTACATTCCCCATGCCCTCTGGATTTAGGTTCCCTCTTGAAAGCTTGTAAGCCAGTCACTTCCTGCCTTTGTAGCCCCCTCCCCCACCATTTTGGGTAGCCAATGTCCAATGCCCATCTCTCTTTACTTGGTGTATGGAGGAGGTGGAAATGATCCTTGCTGTAAAGACTTGTTCCCTCTTTTGAACTACTGCATCCATAGGTGTAGGTCAAGTTCATCAAATTGTATCAGATTACTCTTTTTTTTCTTCTTTCTTCTTCTAGTTGAGCTCTGATCATCCAGTCATTGAAGCCAAGTCAAGTGGGTATAATCTGCAAGTGTGCGTCCTGCACTATATTTGACAATATTCTGGTGCTCTTTTATCATGTTTCAGTATTCAAAATTCTGGTGCTGACAGTGTTCCACTGTGCTTCATAAGGTTTTCAGTGACTAAATATTTGTAAGTCATCTGTTGCTCCTTCTTTCTAGTCTTTGTCTGTAAGCTCAGCTGAAACCTATCCACAGTTGGTCATCTTGCTGGTATGTAAAATACCTGTTGCGTATCTTCCTGGATCATAGCAGCATGCAAGCCACCACAGTTCAACAAACTGACAGATGAATGGTAGGCCACCAAATTAATAAGTATTTGTTAAAGACATACATATTTATTTTGAGTGTGTGCTCTATTGAGTTATGAAGGTCTTAAGACAGGTCAACAGAGATATATTTTAGAAATATTTCCTAAAAGAAAAAAGATGTCAATTCTTAATTCTACAGAAAAAAAAAAGGTTTTTCTAATTAATTAGTTAGCTCTAAATTTACCAAATATCTTTATTCTTTTATATTCAGCTGCCTATTTTCCATGTCAACTTGGTGATATATTAAATATTAAACTTAACTTGTTTCTAACTTCTCACTTTCTCATATACTCCACTTCCAATGTATCAGTCAGTCCACAAAAGATGTACCCTGAATCAGATCATTGTTAATGGTAGAATCTTAACCCAAGTCACAATTATATCCTGCCTGGGTGGCTATTGAGTCTTGTAACATATTTTCTTGTTTTCATTCTTGTCTTCAGCTCCCAGAAGTCACAATAATCTTTTAAAATGAAATGAAATTATGCTACCACCTTGTTTCCAACGCTTGTCTTTCATTTTGTCCTACTGTGGTGGTTTTTGTGTTGCTGTGATGCTGTAAGCTATGTATGCCAATACTAGCAGCACTTCCAGACTAAGACAGATTAGGAAGAAGGAGAGGTAGACCAGTTCTGAATGTTTAGTCACTGAAAACCTTATGAATAACCGTTGAACACTGTCTGAAATGGTGCCGAAAGATGAGCCCCTCAGGTTGGAAGGCACTCAAAATACAACTGGGGAAAAGCTGCCTTTTCAAAGTAGAGATGATCTTAATGACATGGTTACAGAAAAGTTTTCAAGACCTTATTTGCTGATGGGGCACAACTAAAACTGGTAAGAAACAGCTGCAAGCATCCTTCAATAAACAGAACATGGAATGTTCAAAGTGTAAGTCTAGGAAAATTTGAAGTCACCAAAAATGAAATGGAATGCATAAAGATCAATATCCTAGGCATTAATGAGTTGGAATTAACAGGCATTGGCTATTTTTAATCTGACAATCTTATGGTTTACTAGGCTGGTAGCAAATTGATGGGGAATGCATCACTTTTATCATGAAAAAGAGAGTTTCACAATGTCTTGAACTACAATGCTGTCTGTGATAAGAAAATATCCATACATACAACTGGAAAACCAGTTAATACCCTTAGTATTCAAATTATTCACCAACCACAAAAACCGTTAATGAAGATATTGAAGAAGTCAATCAACTTCTTCAGCTGAAATTGATCAAACTTGTAATCAAGAAGCATTGATAATTAATTACTGATGATCAGAATGCAAAAGTAGGAAACAAAGAAGAAGATTTAGAAGTTAAAAGTATAGCCTGGTACCTAAAATGAGTGATGATAAAAGCACTAAAAAGCTTGTAAGGTTTCAAGGGGGAGTTTAGTTTAATAGTGTGTGGGGGAAGTAAGAGTCCCCACTGAATCATTTTCATCTTGTCTAGTTGGGTTTGGTTAAAAGAGATGAGGTAAGATTCTTATGATTCAATAGTGAGTAACTGTTATCGTGACTAATTGCAACTGTCACAAAAAACTGCCCTGTCCTGTGCCATCTTCACAATTGTTATTTTTGAGTCCATTACTTCTGCTACTGTGTCAATCCATCTCATGGTAAGTCTTTTTTTAAGTGACCCTCCACTTTACTAAGCATAATATCCTTCTCTGGGAACTGGTCCCTTCTATTAACATGTCTGTAGTATCAGAGACAAAGCCTTGTCATCCTGGTTTCTAAGGAGCATTCTGATTGTACTTATTCCAACATGGATTTACTTGTTCTTCAGACACTCCATGATACAGTCAGACTTCTGATGTGGTGCTATGGGATAATGCACTGGACCACAAGGTTGATATGAACCAAAAGGTCGATATTCACATGTTCCATTGATCAGTTGGATTCATTAATTCCAAACATCTTCAAATTTTGATCACTCTTCTTCCACACAAGGAGAGACTAATAGTTGCACTTTAGATGTCCTCTTGTTAGATTTTAAGATTCTAGTTGCTACTCACCAAAGTAGGATATAGAACTTTGCCTTTGTGTGGACTATGTTTTGCCAGTTGACCATGGTGTGTCTTGAAACTATGGTCCTGAGCCTCAGAGCCTTAAGGTGTTTGATAATGTCTTAGAAGTTTTCATCATTTTGTCCCATGTAAGCTTCACCACATTCATGGGTGTGTTCGCAGCAAAGGAAAATACCTATGTATAAATACCTCTTTCAAATCCTTATATATTTGTGAGATATTCCCAGTCTCCCTCATATATCTATTCATCCTGTGTATCTGTCCGTGTATCTGACCACAGAATACTCTTGTTCCAGGTTTGCATGTATTGCGGTATTAACCACTGTCCGCTTTGACCCTTATAAATCTCCCTGTTCTTTACCTATATTCATCATTCTTCTTCCAACATCCCTTGTATATTGCCATCCCCTTCACTTGAGTTACCATGTCTACCTTCTAACCAGTGACTCACTCTCCCTTCCCTCCTGCCCCTGGTAATCATCATAGAATGCTCCTTTTAGCATGAAAATCTTTTTTTGAGCTTTTACAATAGTTTCCTCATGCAATATTTACCCTTTTGTGACTTAAGAATTTTACTCAGCATAATGTCCTCCAGGTTCATGCATGTTATGAGATGTTTCCCAGATTCATGATTTTCATCAACATTGCATCATATCCAATTGTGTGTATGGACCAAGTTTGATTATCCATTCTTCCTTTGATAGACATTTAGGCTGTCCCCACCTTTTTGATATTTTCAATAGTTCAGTGATGAACATCAGTGTGCATATGTCTACTCTTGTCATGACTCTTATTTCTTGAGAATAAATAGCAAGTAGAGAGATTGCTAGGTCATGCAGTATTTCCATTTCCAACTTTTTGAAGAAGTGCCATACCATTTTCCACAGTGGTTATACCATTTTACAGTAGGAGAGTTCTAGTCTTTCTATACCCTTGCCTGCATTTGTTAATTTCCATTGCCATTTTCTTGTCAGCTTTGCTATTAATACTGGGGTGAGATAATATCTTACTGTTGTTTTGATTTGAATCTTTATAATGGCTAATGAGAGGTCCTGGTGGAGCACTATAGGATAAGTACTAGACTGCTGAGTTGGTAATTCAAATCCACCAGCCACTCCTAGGAAAGTCTATATAAGGTTGCTATTAGTCTTGGTAATATAGCATAGTGGATCACAAACCGTGTTGCAAATCACCAGGTCAGTAGTTTGAATATACCAGTTGCTTCACAGGAGAAACATGAGGCTTTCTGTTTCTGAAAAGATTTACAGCTTCAGAAACTCTATACAGGCTGCTATGAGCCAGAATCAACTCTGTGGCACACAACCTCCACCACCACCACGAGTCAGAACTTCAGTGACACATAACAACAGTAGTGGTAATGAAGAGTCCTGATGTAGGATAGGCACTGGACTGCTAACTGTGGGGTCAATTATTTAAACCCACAAGCCACTCCTAGGAAATCCTACATAGGGTCTCTATGAGTTAGAACTGACTCAACAGCAATTTGGATATCTTTATTCCCCTTTCTTATCTTATAGCTCTGGCTAAGACTTACAACACAATATTGAACAGGAGTGGTGATAAACGGAATCATTGTCTGGTTCCTATTCACAAAAGGACTGTTTTTAGTTTCCCTCCATTGAGAATAATGTTGGCTGTTGGATTTGTAGAAAACTTTTAATTATGTTGAAGAATTTCCCTTCTACTCCTATTTTGTTCAGTGTTTTAACAGGAATGGATGTTGGATTTTGTTAAATGTCTTGTCTGTATTAGTCAATACCATCATGAAGTTCTTTCCTTTGTTTTATTTATGTATACATTGGTTGTATACATAACCCTGCAGTTCACACTGACCTTGCGGTACAGTGCATTATCCGGCAGCACCACATCATTGGTTTATAATTATCTTATTTTAGTGATATCTTTGACTGCTTTTGTTACGAGGGTTATGTTCACTTCGTAATATGTATATGAGAGTTTTCCATCCTTTTATATGTTCTGGTATATAGTTTGAGTACAATTGGTATTAGCTCTTCACTGAATGTTTGGTAGAATTCAACAGTAAAGTCATTTGGGCCTGGACTTTTTTATTTGTTGAAGTTTCTTCTGATCACTTTCTTCTTTTATTATAGGTATGTTCAATTTTCTACTTCATTCTGTGTTAGTTTAGGTGGGTTATGTTTTTCTAAGAATTTACCCATTTCTAATAGATTTTCAAATTTGTTGTAATACAGTTCTTTGTATGATTCTACTATTATTCTTTTTTATTTCCACTGATTCTATTGTAACATAATCCTTTCATTTATGTGTGTTATTTGCATCTTCTCCTTCTTTTCTTTTGTTAGATTAGTTAATGGTTTGTTGATTTTATTAATCCTTTCAAGGAACCAACTTCTTGTCTTGTTGATTCTTTCTTTGTTTTCTTCTGCTCTAAACTTTATTATTTCTTTTCTTCTGGTAGTTTTAGGCTTACTATACTGTTCTTATTCTAATTGTTGAAGATGTTGCATTAATGTCTTGATTTTGGTTCTTTCTTCTTTTTGGATGTGTGTATTCATTGCTATAAATTGTCCTCTAACCTCTGCTTTTGCTGAATCCCAAAGGTTTCAGTATGTTGTGTTTCCATTCTCAATTGATACAAGACATTTTTTAATTCATTTTTTTTATTTGTTCTATTACCCCGTAGCTTTTAAATAGGTGTTATTCAATTTCAGTGAATTGGATTTTTTTTTTCTTTGATCTTCCTGTTGTTGATTTCTAATTTTATAACACTGCAATCTGAAATGATGGTTTGTAGTATTTCAGTGTTTAAATTTTTATTTAGGCTTGTTTTCTGGGCTAATATTATGGCCTATTCTGAAGAATGCTTCATATGCACTGGAAAATAATGTGTATTGTGCTGTTGTTATGAAAATACTCTGTATATGAAATCAAGTTGCTTGACTGTGTTGTTTAGTTCTTGTTGAGTTCCTTTCTAGTTATTC
>NW_006408618.1:2285752-2295733 GCF_000296735.1 Chrysochloris asiatica
GATAATGCACTGACCGCAGGGTTGGTTTGAACCTAAAGGTCAGAGGTTCAAATTCACCAACAGCACCTCAGAAGACAATATACAGGGTTGCTATGAGTGAAAACCTACTCCATCGTACCGAATAACAACAACATATTTTGGACAGATCACTGAAATTTCTAAAATATATCTTCTGAGCACTCATTGCTTCATTAGGGAAGTAGGAAGTCAATTGTAGTTTGTTTTATCTGATCTTAGTTTCTTTATGGTGACTGTGCCCTTACTCCACAGCTAACATTTCAGATACTTCTGCACTCTGGTTCTTCAGTTTGGTACTACTGACTTATATGACTTGAATTTTTAATGTAGATGTTTAACAGTTACCAAAGGAAATTAAAAGAAAATAATACTTGTTTGGGAATGCTATTTGTTTTTTCCTGTTTATAACATTTCCCAAAAGGAACGTATCTAACTGCTTTCACACTGGTATCTGTCTATTGAAGTCTGAAGCAGCTGCTATTTTCTTGTAAAATTTATTGGGTGGACATTTATTTTCCTTTTCTAGAATCTTTGCTTGGGTACCAAAATTTAAAAATCAGATGCAGTTTATATCAAGCAGATTTTAAGTCTATGTTTTTAGCAGGAGTTTTAAAAACCTTCTTCTGATGAACTGTGAACCAAGGAACACACCACTGCATCTTGAGGATGTTTCTGACAGACAGCAAAATATTCTGTGAATTCAGCTGTAATTTAATCTGTCATAGTATGTTTAGTCTCCACAGTGTTCAACAAGACACTTGATTGTACTTTCTAAGCTAATTGATTTGTCTGGAAATTGTTTTGGTGTCTTGAAGATGTAACAAATTTATTTTTAGCCCTGTACTTTTTTTTTTTTTTCCTTTCATAACTGAGGCTTTCCTACTCATTAATTTTAATTATATCAGTGATACTTAAATAATGATTTTTTAAGCCCGTTTGTCTGACTTCCTTTTATATATTTTGGATTTGACATGTATTATCAGATAAGGAACTTTAGAAGAGTTCAAAGCAAACTCTTCCAAAAAACCAGAATACATATAGTTGTTGCTGTTAACTTCCATCAAGTTGGTTCCTACTCATAGCAACCTTGTATAGGGTTTCCAAGGAGCAACTAGTGGGTTTGAACTGCCAACCTTGAGTTGCAAACCAACCTTGCAGTCCAAGACTTATCCTACAGCACCACACCAAGAATACATGTCAATATATAAAATACATGGAAATATATAAGGAAGACCATAGAAGAATTGATGCTTTTGAGTTATGGTGTTAGACGAGAATATTGAAAGTGTCATGGGCTGCCAAAAGAACCAACAGATCTGTGTTGGAAGAAGTGCAGCCAGAGTACTCCTTGGAGGCCAGGATGGCCAAATTCATCTCTCATACTTTGGACATATTGTCAGGAGGGTCCAGTTGCTGAAGAAGGATATCATGTTTGGTAAGGTGGAGGGTGAGAGAAAAAAGAGGAAAACCCCCAGTGAGATAGATTGGCAAAGTGGCAGCATCAATGGGCTCAAGTGTGGCAACAATTATGAGGTTGGCCCAGTACTGGGTAGTTGTACGTAGGGTTGCTATGAGTCAGTGACCAACTCAATGGCACCTAACAAAAACAACATATAAAATTCAATCTGGAGTTACACCTTTCAACAAGGATGTTCTGATTCCATTAGAATATCACGAGCTAAAAATTTCATGTCCCTTTACCTTTCACTCTTCTTATCCATCTGTACTTTGATCAATAACCCTATCTTTTTTTTAAACCACATATGAGCTAACCATACTCCTCAGACTACACATTATTATTGTAGATCCAGGATGGTCTCTTTCAATTTTTTTTCATTTATTCATTCTCTATTAAATCTGTTTTCACTCCTGTTATTCTGCCCACCTATCATAGACAACCATTCTAATATGTTTAATGTATATCCCTTTGTTTACATGGGTTCGTATATGTATTTTCGGATGCATGAATTTTTAGATTGATGCAAGTGGAATTGTTTATAGATCTAATATCTGTTTCTTTAAAAAAAAAAAAAAAACACCAAAAAAACCCTCAGCTGTGTTTTTGTTCTTTTAATGTAGCTATGGGCATGTGTAGTCTATCACTTCTAGTCATTGAATAGTCCTCCATGGTGGGAATCCTCCACTTTTTACCTATCTTTCCTCTAGAATTAGACTAGGATCACCTCTAATTTTCTCACCTCCAAAAGTTACATTAAGATAAGACTTCCTTGAAAATATTCCCTTATGGAGTTGTATAATGTAATGTCTTTGGATTGATTATCTAGAAGTTTATTTGCTGATCCTAAAGTCTGGAAATATTTGACTACATTGATTGTTCTTCTCCTAAGTCTCTAGTCTCCCAAAAAGATGTCCTTATATTATTGTCAATACTTGGCAATGCCCAACTTTCTCATTTCTTGCCAGTTTGACAAGTATAAATGATGTCTCACAGTTTAATTTTCATTTATCAGATTACTAGTAATTTTAAATTGCTTTTCATATGCTTGTTAGCCCTTTGGATTTCCTTTTCTGAAAATTGCCCTATCATATCCTTACCCATCTTTTGACTGGGTTTTGTTTCTACTTGTTGATTTGCAGGAGTTCCTTATATTAAATATTAATCTCTTGTGGTTTTATACATTTATGTATCTTTTCCCCAATATGCAGTCTGTCTATAAACTTTACTATGGTATCCTTCATTGGACTGAGACCTAAATACGAATAATTAAGTTAATCAGTTATTTTATTCATGATCTGTGGAAAAAAACATTGTTTAAGAATTTCTTTTCCAACCCTTGGTCACAGAGATTGTCTTTGATATTTTTGGTATGAACTTTATAAATGTGGTTTTAGTATTTGCTTCTGATTCCATGTGCAATCCACTTTTTGTATTTACTATTCAAAATGGATCTTATTTTATTTTCCATATTACAGGTCAGTTTTCTTAACACTATTCAATAAATGATCTGCCTTTTCCCCACTAAATTTGGAGCTACCTTTGCTATACAAACATGGGTCTCTATCTGAAGTCCATAGTCTGAGAGAATTTTACTTCTTGAATTTGAATCTTCTCTCTATACTGTTTTTCCCCTGGGGTGCTAAACTAAGTGTTTTTAGTTTCTCAAAACAGAAAATTAAAGCAAAAAAAATCCAGATTTTTTTTTTAATGAATTTGTATTTAATTTATAGATAAACATAGAGTGAATTGGTATCTTTATATTAAGTCCTAATATCCAAGATGTGGAGTCCTATTGTGGTGCTGTACAATAAGTACTTGTCTGCTAACTGTAAGGTTAACAGGTAAGCCCACCAATCACTCCTCAGAAACCCTGTCCAGGAATGCTATGAGTCAGAATAGACTTGAGGGCACTTAAGAACAGCATATTCAAGATAATAAAATGATACTCCATTTCTTCATATCATCTTTTAGAGCTCTTTCTTGAATAAGTAAACTTCTGGTAGCTTTTTTTTGTTGTTATTGAAGTATCTTTTTCTTTAATTTTAATTTTCTTTATTTTTGAAAAATGATCTTTAATCTAGTAAACATATTATTTACTTCTTACTAGTTCTAAGTGTTGGTCTGCACCTATGTTGTTGTTGTTGTTGTTGTTTTTAATGTAGATAATCATGTAACTTGCACATCATGAATTTTATCTCTTTTCTTTCAACCCTTACATCTCTTTACTTCTTTTTCTTTCCTGGTAGCATTCTCTAAATTCCCACCACTGTGTAAAAAAATAGTAGCATTTGTAGACATTATCCTTATCTTATTCTCCGTTTATAAAAGAATGTATCTAAGATTTCTTCATTAACCACAATGTTTGTTCCAGGATTTGGGAATAAGAACTTTTACCAAACCAAAGAATTTCCGGGCTATTCCTAGTTTACAAAAAAAAAAAAAAAAGAAAATTAAATATAAATAAGTATTGAATCATCCTTATCTGCTTTTGGATGGATTCCCAAGATTACACTAGACTTATAAAAATGGGCTGGGCAGTACTCTATCTTCAGCTAATCTGAAACAGTGTATATAAAACAGAAATTAAATGGAAAATCAATGTCCCTTTATGCTATAGGGAGTTTAGGCTCTCTGGAAGGAGCTCAGATAGTGTAGTGGACTATGATTTGACCTGCTAAACGCAAGGTCAGCAGTTGAATCTACCAGCTGCTCTGAGGGAGAATGATGAGGCTTTCTGCTCCCACGAAATTTACAGTCTCAGAAACCCTATAAAGGTTTGTTATGAGTCAGAACCGACTCAATTGCATACATCCACCACCATCAGACTCTCTGGAGGTACACAGATTTTGTTACATTCCCAGCCCCCACAAAAGACTTGCCTGGTTCAAATTCAGCATTGGCTTTTGTTTGGTATTTTTTGCCTTAGTAGGAGGGTGTGTGGTCTATTCAGCCATTGTTGTTGTTGTTGTTAAGTGCCGTCGAGTAGGTTCCAACCCATAGTGACCCTAAACAGGGTTTCCGAGGCTGTAAATCTTTACAGGAACAGAAAGCCTCACCTTTGTCCTGCGGAGAAGCTGGTAGTTTCGAACTGCTGACCATGTGGTTCCCAGCCCGATTTGTAACCACTACACTACCAGAGCATTGTAGGACAGAAAAAATGTAAAGGACTCTAATTAAAAGAAGATTCTGCTGCTATTAGTCCAACTCAGTTTCATTTCTCTGGGAGCATAAACAGTGCAAAGGAATGTCAAAGCTACCTTTTGGTAAGGTAATTAGTTTTGTTTCTTTGTTGTTTTTGGTAGCAAAGGTTAAAAAAAAAAGCTTAATTACCCTGAAGACCAAAGGTACATCTGTTGTTGTTGAAAGTGCTATGTTGTTAAATGCCACCAAATTGGTTCTGACTCATAGTGACCCTGTATAGGATTTCCAAGGAGCAGCTGGTGGGTTTGAACAGCTGACATTGCAGTTCAAACTGACCTTGTGGTCCAATACTTATCTTACAGTGCCACACCAAGACTGCGAAGATATTGGAGGTGAGCATATAAAAAACGTTGAGTGGGGTAAATTGTATCTGGCAAAAGACCATCAGAAACATAAAGATATCTGAGTGAAAATGCTTGAAGGGAAAGTGTGAAAGTATTTGGGTTAGGCATTCTCGTCAAGACCAAGTAGGCCCTTACAAAGAGCAAGAGATATTTAAATGACTCCAAGGTTTGAGCCTACCAGCCACCCTGTGGGAAAAAGATAAGGCTTTCTATTCCTGTAAAGATTTACAACCTATGTCTTTATGAATCAGAATCAACTCATCGATATAACAACAACAACAAATGATTAGGTTTGCATCTTTAAGTCAGATTTTAATTTTACTTGTATACACAATCAATGCTCTTGTAAGCAGCAGTCAGCAAATTAAGTGTTACATTGAACTGGAAAAATATGGTCAGTAGTTTCTGGGAGATTGAAAGTAATAATGAGTTCTGAGTGGCCTTCAAGTAACTGAAAACATCAAAGAGAGAGAGAACCAATTTTCATTTCAGAAAGTAGCCTATTTTGAGTTATTTACCACTAGTGAAATGGTGGGAATTTATGGAGCATTTGGCTGGAAGAAGGCATATCTCAAAAGGCAGAGATATTTCACTTGTTGGAGTACATTTTTCTTTCCCCTATTATTTTCCCTCCAGGAAATACCAAGAACTACCTTTCTCAAATACTACCAAAGTATTTGTTATTGTTCTGAAGTGCTATCAAATTGGTTCTATCCCTGCATAGGATTTCCATGAAGTTGTTGGTGGATTTGAACTACTAACCTTGCAGTTGGCAGTCCCGTGCTTATCCTAAAGTGTCACACCAAGACTCCATTGTTGTTGTTAAGTGCCGCTGAGTCAATTCCAACCCATAGCAACGCTGTATAGGGTTTCCAAGGAGCAGGGTCAAAGTCAGGATTGAGGATTCCTTCAATGTTTCATTTTTTTTCTGTTTGCTGCCAACTCATTGCTACATCAGGAATTATCATCATAAAGTGTTTGCTAACTTAGTACCTACATAACCCAGGCATTGATAACACATAGAGTCATATAATATGAACTCTGCCATGTCACAGGCAAAAAAATCCAAAAAAAAGTCAAGTAATGGATATACTATGCTGATTTTAGTTGCTGGTCTTCTAGAATTCTTCTTCTGATAAATATGCATGATGCGATTTGCAGGAATTTCCAGATGCTTTTTTGTTGTATTGATAATGCATAAAGGATCCCTCAAATAATTAGGATTCTAACAGCTCTGAAGATACAGCTCAGCATCTACATTTTGTCCAAATAAGACATGTTACATCCACTTACTCAATGTAATTTTTACCACATACATAATGAAATGAAAAGTCACATTCCCATGAACATTGATGAATTGAGCCTCATTTTCCCATATGACAATCTGAAACTGAATGTAGGCTGCATGTTGGTTGATAATGATGTTGAGATAAGCTTGAGAGTGCCTAATTTTAGCTCAGGCCTGGTTTGTGATATCCTGGTCCTATCCCTGTTTGATCTCCACCCCTTTTCTCTCTTTACTCCTGCCCTCCAGGTAATACCACTTACACCACCCCGGAAATGGACAAGGGATGGGTGAGATTGAATAAAGTGATTCTTGGGTAGCTCATTGCCAGCCCTGCTGATGCAATAAATGTAGAGTGTATTTCTCAATCCCAAGAAGAGCTGATCATACTTATAAATCATTACAAAATCCTGCAGGATTTGTTCTTTTGCTAATTGCCCATACTTGTCTCTATCATCTGGATCTGTAGCTAGAATTGGAATCATTCCTATGAACTGCTTGTGGTATTCCCTAAGCCTGACTCAATATGTATGTTTAAATCCTGTTCCTTTAAAATTCCTACAACCTTTGTTTCAACAAGCTTAAATGATATTAAGCACATAGTGGAACTTGGAAAATATTAATCCTATTGTAGAAAGTAATGTTCTTTTTTCACCTCCCATCTTTAGCTTGTTGTACTATGGTGGATTGTATGATGCTGGAAGCAATGCCACTGGCAAAGTCACCTGTGTTGGCCAGATTTCAGTGGAGCTGAACCATAAGACCAGCTTCAACTAATACATATTTTCACTATTGTCAAGATGTCAGTTCATTTTGCAGATCAAAGTTCATTAAATATTTATTTTTGTGTGGTTGAATGAATGTGGGAAGCATGGCGAGGAAACAAGGAGGACATCATCACACATGTGACTCTCAACATATTGCTAAGTTTAGCATTTCTCTCTGTTTTCCTGCCTGTGATATCAAAGACAATTTTACACTGAAAACTAGTGACAAAGGAGCCTTGTAAAGTAAGAAAGGCCTGGAAATCTACTTCCAGAAATTAGCCAGTGAAAACCCTGTGTATCACAACAAAATATGGCGGATGATATGCTGCTGAAAAATGAGCCCCTTATTGTAAGGTACTCAAAAACATAATGACCATGGCAACAGACTTGCAAACATCAAATCATACAAAGGGTGCAGGAATAGACATTCTGTTTTAGATGAGCTATCTAGTATTCAGAGGCAACTCAGTGACAATAAACAATAACAACACAATTCTTCTCTTAGTCCTGGTGTGGCACTGTGGGCTAATGCATCAGACTGCAAAGCTGTTTGAACTGTAAGGTTGGTAGTTCAGTTTTCTATGTATAGGATCATATCATCCGTAAATAGAGTTTTACTTCCTCTTTGCAAATTTGGATGCCTTTAATTTCTCTATCCTGCTGTATAGATCTGGCGAAGGCTTCCAGCACAATATTGAATAGGAGTGGTGACAAAGAGCATCCTTGTCTGGTCCCCATTCGCAGAGAGAAGACTTTCAGTTTCTCTCCATTGAGAGTGATATAGGCTGTTGGTTTTGTATATATGCTCTTGAGTATGTTGAGGAATTTCCCTTCAATTCCTATTTTGTTGAGTGTTTTTATCAGGAATGGATGTTGGATTTTGTCAAATGCCTTTTCTGCATCAATCGAAATGATATATGGTTCTTTTCCTTTTTCTTATTTATATGGTGGATTACATTGATTGTTTTTTAATGTTAAACCTTCCTTGCATCCCTTTTATGAAGCCCACTTTGTCATGATGTATTATTTTTTTGATGTGGTGCTAGATTCTGTTGGCTAGGATTTTGTTGAGAATTTTTGCATCTATGTTCATGAGGGATATTGGTCTATAATTTTCTTTCTTAGTGATGTCCTTCCCTGGTTTTGGTATGAGGATTATGCTTGCTTCATAAAAAGTATTAGGAAGTTTTCCATCTTCTTCTATATTCTGGAATAATTTCAGTAGAATTGGTGACAGTTCTTCCCTGAAAGTTTGGTAGAACTCACCCATGAAGCCATCTGGGCCTGGACTTCTTTTGGTTGGGAGTTTTTTGATGACTTGATCAATTTCTTCTTTTATTATGTATGGGTCTGTTCAAATTTTCTTCTTCACTCTGTGTAAGTTTAGGTAGGTCATGTTTTTCTAAAATGTATCCATCTCCTCTAAGTTTTTTTAATTTGTTGGAGTGTAATGCTTCATAGTATTCTATTATCATCCTTTTGATTTCATTTGGTTCTGTTGTAACATCGCCAATGTGGTTTCTAATGTGAGTTATTTTTGTCTTCTACCTCTTTTCTTTTGTTAGTTTTGCCAATAGTTTGTCAATTTTATTAATCCTTTCAACGAACCAGCTTCTTGTCCTGTTGATCCTTTCTATTGTTTTCCATCTCATTTATCTGCTAAGAAACATGTTGAGTTTTGATGATGATTTTCTCCTTGTTTCCTGTCCCTCTCTCTCACTCATCCAGCCACTCATTTGAGAAATATGTAGTGATCCCTGATCTTTAAAATACATTGATATCCTGACAGTGTTGTTGTTGTTAAGTGTTGTAGAATCAGTTCCAACTCATAGCAACCCTATATAGGTTTCTGATAAGTGTCTTATGATTTTGAGCCATCTACTTTGCAGTTTAAGTCGACTTTACAGTCTAGCACATTATCCTACAGTGCCATACTTTTATTATTTGAATCTGATCTTGTGGTTATATTGCATTATTTTTGCTTTCCCGTCCCCTGACCACCCACTTTGTTCCCTGTCAGTGACACTTCCACAGAATGTCAGGGACCTGCCTCAACAGGGAAGTTTGGTTCATGAAGTAGGGAGATCTGGCGGCGAAAGAAATAGAGAAAGAATACACACAAAGACACAAAGAGAGAAAAAAAGAGACACCCTAAGACCAGAGTGGATGCAAAACTGGCAGACAGACCCTGCATGGCAGGCAGCATCGCACTGCAGGCAGTAATGCATGCAGGATTCAATCTGCATCCGTCTTTTATTTCAGGGAGGGATTTTGCGCAAAGGAAGAAGGTGATTATTAAGACAGGGTACAGAAATGAAATGTGATTAATTGTTCAAAACAGGACACAATGATTTACAGGAACAAATTCTAAAATATCCATCACAAATTGTCTTAATAATCTAATATTCTTAATTTTCCAAAAATTCAAGCAAACTGTTATAAATTACTTTTTAGGCTTAAATCCTAAGGCAGCGATGTGAGGTTTCTCAAGGCTAATTAACATACCTATAGCACTTAATCTCTAATGGGTAAAGGTGAAAAGGATTTAAAAGGTCTGAAGAGAGTAGAGTCAAGCTGTTTCAGCTACCTGGCTTAGGCTTTCAGGAGGAAGGAGGACGTCTGGGTTAATGGTTTACACCTGGGGACAGTTTGAAGGTACTGCTACTATTATTCCTTGAACAATACTCCCGGAATTTACCAATCTACTTTGAGTGAATACTTTGGGCGAATTCTCTCCAGAGCCTCTTTGTGTTATCCCAGCAAACTTGCCTTTGGAACTTTTACGGCCTCGGCTTTAGAAAGGGTTTTGGTTTTAATATGGTACATGGATATCAAGAGCTCATGTATTAAGTTAATATCAAACATAACTGAATAACTTGATAAAGAGCAGTTTTGGCATGCTTGCCA
>NW_006408618.1:2295980-2308213 GCF_000296735.1 Chrysochloris asiatica
GTCAGGAGGTCACTTCCTTTGGCCCTCAGGGTCCCTGGCCTGCAATCTGAGGATGGCCTTCATGTTGGATTTTTGTCCATGACACAGGGCCTCAACATCTCAGTGCTTGTGGTCCCCAACAACAGAGATGGAATATTTCCTCATAGTTACAAACTGAGAAACAAAAACAGTCTCAGGATTTTAACCCAGCCCCCTTGACTCCTCTAAATCTAGTCATGCTACACATAGCTAATTGTGATCTTAGCTCACCAAAACTCAGACACTTCTAGCAAGTATATCCATATTAAAAACTTTGGCTGTAGCTGTTTCTCCTCTTTTTGCTACCTTTCGTTTTCCTTTTTTTTTTTTTTTTCAATATAGGTAAAAACATAGATTTATATGTTATCTTTTAAATTATGGCAGATTGTGATAGAAAACATAAACTCAGCACTTCACAAACCCAGGAACAAAATCTAAGTGTACTCACACTGTTACTACCTTATCTTAAAAATCCAATTGCTGAAAATTAAAATAAAGCAAAAAATAACTTCAAAACATGACAATTTGCATTTACCTCAACCTCATTCTGTGAAAGAGTTGTATCCATGTACTAATATTAATGCTTCACTTTTGAACATAACGTAGTTATAAACCTTCACAGACATCTTATTTGAGCACCTTGCTTAGCCTTTCTGTATTACTAAACAAGGTAGGATAATTCTTTCTATTTTTCAGGAGATCAAAAATATATGGAGTTTGATGATTGATAACTGATGATGTAAGATTACAAAGTGTTGTTGTTTTTATTGTTAAGTGCCATTGAGTCTACATTGGGTAAACTCCAAGTCTTATACTACTAAAGTATTTTCTGGGAACAATGTGTCTATGTGTGGAATTGGATTTTATGAAACAAAACTATAAATTTTTATAACACACAAAGCAGAGCCAGGTATAGCAGGCACAAGTAGTAAAAACAGTTTGACACACTAATTCTCAACATTTAGACAAAGTTGGCCAACCATAATTAAAAGTGAAATACGTAGAAATGGACTGTTAGGTACTCTAGCATTTTCCTTTTTTGTTAATTCCCTTCTACCCTGGATTCCCCTTCCTCCATTCATACATTCTTTGACCTTTTGCTTGCTTCATAATTTTCTACCTATCCAAAAATAAATACATTTTTAAGACCAACAGAGCTATATTTCTAGCTCTGAAAAGGCATAAAGGAACAGTCAGAAAGGACAAACTCTGTGTTCCCGTAGGAGATTACCTTCTTTCTTTGCCTAGGAGAAATTGTTGTGCATATGTGTATATGTGTGTGTATGTGTATGGGAAGGTTGAAGTGAAAGGATAAGTTCAGTAATGGCCACAAGGACCTTATAAACCCCACATCACCCAATTTCCCTAGAATTTGTATCATAGATTTTCCAAGAAAAATGGATTCTACATAACATAGTCATAGATCCTTTTCCACTACCTTTCTTGAATAAGACATGCCAAGTTTTCATTCCAAAATCTAAAACATGTATCCACATTCATTTCTTTACTCTGGCTCTAAACTTCTCTAAGACATCTGAATGGAATATTTACTTTTTTCAAAACAATTGAAGCTTTAAGTAGGATAAAGTAATAGCATATACCCTACAGATGAATATAATACATATAATAAATGAATAATTGTGCCATCGAATAATAAAAATATAGTAATGTAGATAAGTACTATATCTGTTAATGGCACAAAGAAGGAAGAAATCAACTTGTAAGATGGAGTTCAGCAAAAGTTTCTCAAAGAAGATACTTTAGCTGGATTTTTTGACAATGGTATAAAATGTATCCAGCTAGACATTCTAGGCAAAGAACAAGTACTTGCAAAACATGACTAGGCCAGGATTTCTTGAAGTTTAGCATTAGAGAAGTGCTTATTCCCATGTTGATGAAAACTAATAGAGGCATAGTAAACTCAGTGATGAGTGGCTATGAGCAGTCAGTCAATTAAAGGGATGCTTTCTTGGGGGAGTGGTCTACTCCCAGTATAATGGACACACATGAAAGGCTTGCTCTTTCTCTTCCTTTGTGAACCTGGGACTCTGCAATTATAAGACATTTCCTTGATAATAAACCTCTCTCTATATATATGTACATATATATGTTTTGCTTCTCTAGAAAACCCAGCCTGAGACAGGCATGAAGAACTGAAACATTCTTGCTCCATTGACTTTCACCTGTTTGGTACCCTAAACACAACCCTTCAAGGATGAAGATTTTCTTTTCATTAAGAAGTGAAGACAGCAGTGTAATTCATGGCTTGCAGCTCAGTCTAGAACATTTTTTAAATAATGGAATACAAAAGCTTGTTGACAGATGGACAAAGTGTATTGAAAAGCAAGGAGATTATGTCAAAAATTTGTGTATTTGTCTTTTCTAAAAGTTGATTAAAATAAATTCTACAGCCAGAGTGAGTTAAATTTTTGACTCACCCTCATCTTGTACGGTATGAATAATGCCAAGTGTAGAGTTGTAAGTAATTACCTTTTCAGGCTGATTAGAAGTTGTCTGCAAAATGAGGCAAATATACAAAAAAGTAGAATTCAATGATGGAGAGAAAGAGAGAAAGAAGAAGGGAAAAATGGAGGCCTGGTGATATCATTTGAGTACTGAACCTGAAATTTGATCAGTTCATGCCTGAACTTTCTAGTTACATGGGTTAACGCATTTCCTATGTACTTTCAATTGGGTTTCTATTACTGATAACAAAAAGAATTCTGTTTGGTTGTATTAAAAAACCAGACAGAAGATCAGTAATAAAATAAAGGATGTAAACACTATAAATCAATTTGACCTAACAGACTTAAACAGAACATGCCACTTAAAAGTAAAAGAAAACACCTTCTTTTCAAGTGCACATGAATCATTTTCCAGGATAGATGATATGTTAGGTCACAGAACAAATCTTAAATTTTAGAAGATTAAAATCATGCAAAGTATCTTTTCTTACCACAATGGAATGAAACTAAAAATTAATATCAGAAGGAGACTCAGAAAACTCACAAATAGATGGAAATTAAACAACAAACTCTTGTACCACAAGTTGGTTTTGACTCAGTGACCCTATATAGGGTTTCCAAGGAGTAGCTAGTGTACTTGAACTGCTGACCTTGTGTTTAGCAATCCAGGGCTTACTTTAAAGTGACACACCAGGAAAAGACAGAACCTTACAGCTTTAAGTATTTAAAGAATTCTGTGAAACGTTTAAAGACATTAACACAGACCCTTGTTAAACTCATCCAAATTTTAAAAGAGGTATTAATTCCTAACTATGAGTCCAGTATTACCCTTATACCAAAGCCATATAAAGACACCACAAGAAGAGAAAAATATAGACCAATATACCTTATGAATATTCATAAATGCAGAAATACTCAACAAAATACTAGCAAACGAAATTCAACAGCATATTAAAAGGATTATACACAATGGAATTTACACCAGGAATGCAATTGTAGTTCAACATGAGAAAAACCAATCAATGTATTATACCTCATTAAGGGAAGAAAGGAGATACAAACAAATAAATACAGAATTATCTCAGTTGATGCAAGAAAAGCATTTGACATAATCCAGTATACTTTCATGATAAAACAGTCAGCAAACGAGGAATAGAAAAGACCTTTCTCAACTTGACACAGGTCATATACGGGAAATCTTTGACTGTAATACTCAATATAAAGTTAAAACGCTGAAAATATTTTAACACAAGACAAGGTGCCCACTTTTGTCACTTTTATTCATCATAGTGCTATTGGAGGTTCTGCTCTTAAGCACTGCTGAGTTGGTACCAACACATAGCTACCTATGTATAACAGAATGAAACATTGTTGGGTTCTGTTCCATCCTCACATTAGGTGTGTTTGAGCCCATTGTTGCAGCTAGTGTCAATTCATCTCTGTGAGAGTCTTCCTCTTTTTTAATGATATCCTAAACATGATGTCCTTTTTCAGGAATTGGTCCCTCTTGATAATATGTCCAAAGTAAGCAAAATGAAGTCTCATCATTCTTTACTCTAAAAAGCATTTTAGCTGTACTTCATCCAAGGCAGATTTGTTTATTTTTCTAGCAATCCATACTATAGTCAATATTCTTCACCAACACCGTAATTCAAATGTGTCAGTTATTCTTCTGTCTTCCTTTTCAACTGGAAGTTTTAATCAGTGCAATTGGACATGAAAAAGAAATGTTGTTGTTGCTATATGCCGTGGAGTCAGTTCTGACTCATAGCGACCCTACACAGGGTTTCCGAGGCTGTAAATCTTTACGGGAGCAGACCACCTCATCTTTCTCCTGTGGAATTGCTGGTAGTTTCGAACTGCTGACCTTGTGGCTTGCAGCCCGATTCGTAACCACTATGTTACCAGAGCTCCTTGAAAAAGAAAAGAAATAGACATATTCAAATAGGAAAGAAAGAAATAAAACAATCTCTGTTCACAGATGACATAATATTATATGTAGAAAACCCTGAATAATCCACACACACACAAAAAAAAACACCTGTTAAAGCTAATAAACAAATTCAGCAAAGTTGCAGGATACAAAATCAGCACACAAAAGTCAGTTGTATTCTTATGCAGAAGTAATGAAAATCCATTAATAAATGGAATGTGGCATGCATGAAATATTTGCCTAGGAAATTGAAAGTTGTTAAAAATGAAATGGATGTATAGCTATTTAATTTCTCCAGTCCCTTTCAAGATCTTGTGTGTGTGAGATCATAACATCACAGAATTAAGCATGGTGACTTTAAAAAGCTATAATTTTTTGCTGTGATTTTCACAATGATTGCTCTGATAGAAAACAAATAGAAAGTTACAGGAAAAGAAAAGGAGAGGAGAGGGAAAGAGAAAAGATAAAAAATAGAGGATTCCTTCAAAAACAGAGAAAGGAGGAAACAAAAGAGGGGAGAGGATCAGAAAATGTAGTGCTCATCAGAGCATCAAAGCACAATCTTAGGATTTCATGTGAAAAATCCCCTGATACCAGGTAAAAATTTGGTTGCTGTGTTATGGCCTGAGTGTACAGCCTCCACTCTTCCATTCTCTCTATACTTTTTTCTACCATAGGGAATATATAAATATAAGTAATTGTCATTAATAGCCCTTAAAACCATTTAAGGATTTCATGTCATGGGAAGTTAGACTTTCTACCACCTTGTATCACCAAAGTAGAATGAGCTTCTGATCATTCTTCCATTTGTTCATTGATCCAGCCATCCATCCAAGCACTAAGCAATATTCTGTGTTAGGTCAAGCACTATGCAATATTGTGCAGATACTGATATGAATGGCTTAGAACCCATCCATTGGTAGCTCAAGGACTCATCTTTATACTGCATATAAATCAGTGTTTGCTTTTGTTGTTGCTATGAGTCAGAGCCAACTTGATGGCACCTAACAACAACAACTTGAATCTGAAGCCTATCTCTTTCATTAACATACTTTATAACGTTAGACTAGTTCCTTAGTCATATTTTCTCTTTTGTAGGATGGAGATAATACAGAAACTATTTTATAGAATTACGGTGGGGATTAGTTAACAAGAATGTATAAAGCACCAAGAAAAGTGCCTAATACATAGTAATCACTCAATGAATATTAGTTGCTATTCCTTTTATCAGTATCATTATTAAAGTTGTTATTGAGAGAAAAGGAACTTTTTTGGGACTCTAAGATTTTATTTTATCCAATATAATGAAACTGCCTACAGGTACTGTGATAGAAAGCCTCATATCAAGTTACAGATTCTCAAAAAATCCTCAATCTGGCCAGTCTCTGGTGAATGACATTGTTGTTAGGTGTCATTGAGTTGGTACCGATTTATAGTGACCCTATGCACAACAGAACAAAGCACTGCCCTGTCCTGGACCAATCTCATAATCATTGCTATGTCTGAGCCCATCACTACCACCAATGTGCCAATCCATCTCATTAGGGGTCTTTTGCTTTTTCTCCAACCCTCCACTTTACCAAACATTTTATCCTTCTCCAGTGACTGGTCCCTCTTGATAACATGTCTTAAGTATGAGGGACAAAGTCTGACCATCCTGGTGAACATAACTTCCAAAAGCTTGCCCTTTCAAAGCTCTCTATGGATGCTCACTAAATAAGAGGATTTATAGAATGTTCACCCTAACGTTTGCTGATTATGATTTTGCTTCTTGTTAAATAGTGAATGTTTCCCATACCCTCATCTTTGACACATTTCCTGAGATAAATCATAGCAGCAAGTCTCAATTCTCCAGATGTTATTAGCTCCTATTTGCATGGCTATCTGCTTGTTTTTGATCCTTGTGGTGAGAATGTCTTCACCAGACACAATAGTATGATGTACTAACAATGCTAAACTTCTCATTTCCTGTCTCTAGTGGGTCCTGGGTATTCCAGTAAGTTCATAAGTGCAGTACAGACTATAAAAGATAGAAAATATGTTCCATTTGTTTACTAGGTTTGCCAAGGTCCATGTGAATGAGTCACCATGATATATGCTTTCATACACTGTATTATAAAAGCAGAGTTGAAGACAAAGGATGGAATGAGCCAACCAAAGGAGGTCTTGACAGGATGTTTTGATATTAAGCCTGTCTCTGTCTTGAAACCTTGGAGATCATCCATGTCTATCCTACTGTGTCCTTGAGGAGGCTTTCTTCTCCTTAGCAATTTAATAAAATCAGAATTTTCACAGGCGACCCTAAACAAGCTATGATATGCACCTAAAGTTAGCAGGTGGCTCCCTGAAGATTCCACCCCATCATTATCCTTATCCTAATTACCTTGAATCTTCTGTCAAAGCTGAGTCTCCACAATTCCACCCATTCCAGCTATCTAATGGTACAGGCTACTAGAATAAACTAAGCAAGAATTTATAGGAGTCAGTTATTGATCAAGCATCATGTAAACTTCTACTGTGGATGCAAAAGAATTCTGTGACCTGATCTCTTTATATACAGTTAAGAAGACAAACTACAATATCCACAGTAATGCCATAAAAGAAGTTACTGCCAAACTGATACCAACTCATGGAGACCTCATGTGTTTCAGAGTAGAAAGATGCTCCAGAAGGTTTTTAAGACTGTGTTCTTACAGAAGCAAATTGTTAGACCTTTCTTTCAAGGTAGCTCTGTTTGGAATCAAACCACCACCTTTTGTTAGTAGTCAAGTACTTTGTCATTTGTACCACCCAGGGGCTTCCAAATAAAATAGATTAAAGAGCTATTACATATTTCCATAATAATTGGTGATGGGAGTTATGAAATCACAGGTTTCAAGGAAGGCTGTAGTTGCATGGTAGAAAGGATATAAGGAAGAGAATCTCAGCTGAGGCTTGGAAGATTGGTAGCTTTGGAAGATTGGCAGAAGGAAGGTAGAGGAATAGGTATGTCAAACAGTGGGAACTAAAAACGTAAAGATCAAAATATACAGAATGGGTATGGGATTGGGGTTGCAGGTAAAGACCAAATGACAAGATCAAAATATTTTAGGAAATCAAGTTGTCTTCCCTTGAATTCTAGCTATTCATCATTCTGCATTGAAGTGCATCTATGAATCTAGAGCCTATTTTGAAAGAGGCAACTGAAAAACAGAGTACAGCGGGATGCCAGAAGGGAAGGAAAATGAGGTAGACAACTGTGTTCCCTTCTTTTTAAGGCTGTAGTGAGAGCAAGGTGTAGGAACTTCTGATGTCTCCATCCTTATCTCTCTCACTATTACCCCACATCACCACCACTATCCCATCATCAAAAAGAATTGTTCACACAAATAAGTGTGGGCAAACTGTGCATGTTACTAACCAGGAACAAAGGCTCAAACTCTCAAACACTCTTGTAAATTAAATACATACTTGGTGGGAGAGTGCTTACCAAAAATGTTTTGCCAATAGTTTTTTTTTTGCTTCAAGAGAGTAAAATCAGCATTCAGAACTTGGGCTTTATTTTTCGTTTTCCTCTGACACTTTCTCAGTGAACGAGGCAGAGGTATAAATTGTCTTTCTCAATATTTACTCTTCTTAAGAAAAAGCCAAGCAAAACCAACCATTTGTCTTTGAGATAATTCTGACTCATGGAATGCCCCTCAATACACATCTTAACTTTCATATTTGTGCCCATTCCAGAGAGGTGACCCAACAGAATGCAGACTATCACATCAAGTGAAAGTTTGCTGAAGATAATTAGAAAATGGCTGCGGTAGACATCGACAGAGAAATGCCATAATTTCAAGTTAGAGTCAGAAGAAGACATGGAAGTAGGGATATCATTGCTGATGTTAGATGGATTTTGGCTGAAAGCAGAGAATACCAGAAAAATGTTCATTTGTCCTGTATTGACTATGCAAAGGTTATTGACTGTGTGGATCATGACAAGCTATGGATAACATGGCAAAGAATGTATGTTCCAGAACATGAATTGTGCTCATAAGAAACTTGTGCGTGGACCAAAAGACAATGGTTAGAACAGAACAAGGGGATACCGAATGGTTTAAAATCAGGGAAGGTGTGTGCCAGAGTTGCATTCTTTCACCACACTTACTCAATCTGTATGCTGAGCAAATAATCCAAGAAGCTGGATTACATGAAGAATAACATGGTATTAGGATTGGAGGAAGATTTACTAACAACCTGCGATATGTAGATGATACACTCTTGCTTGCTGAAAACGAAGAGGACTGAAAATACTCATTGATGAGCAAAGACTACAGCCTTCAGTTTATGTAACACCTCAATGTAAACAAAAAAAATCCTCACAACTGGAACAATAAGTAACATTATGATAAACGAGGAAAAGATTGAAGTTGTCAAAGACTTCATTTTGCTAGAATCCACAATCAACTCTCATGCAAGCAGCAGCCAAGAAATCAAACAAGATATTTCATTTAGGCAAATCTGTTGTACAAGATCTCTTCAAAGTGTTCAAAAGCAAAGATATCAGTTTGAGGACTAATGTGCACCTGACCCGAGCCATGGTATTTTTAATAGCCTTGTATGCATATGCAATTTGTACAGTGAATAAGGAAGTCCATAGAAGAATTGATACCTTTCAGTTATACAGTTGAAAATGAATATTGAAGGTACCATTTGTTTCCAGAACAGACTGACCTGTGTTGAAAGAACTATAGCAGGAATGTTCCTAAGAAGCCAGGATGATGGGATTTCATCTCTCATCCTTCAGGAGGGATCAGTCCCTGGAGAAAGATATCATGCTTGATACAGTGGAGAGTCCATGAAAAAGTGGAAGACCCTCAACAATCTGAATTGACACAGTAGCAGCAACAATGGACTCAAGTGTAGCGCCAATTGTGAGGATGGTACAGGACTGACAGTACTTGGTTCTGTTGTACATAAGAGTCACTGTGCGTTGGAACAGATTCAATGGCACCTATCGACAACACCCGCTAGAATGCACATTCTCACCTGCTCTAAGGTCATAGCACAATCCAAAAGACATGGATGTCTCTCTGATTGGACTCTAAATTCTCTTGTTGTCATTGTTAGTGTTGTCAAATTGGTTCAGATTAATAGTGATCCTGTACAGAGTTTCTGAGGAACAGCTGGTGGGTTTGAGCCACCAGCCTTGTGGTTAGCAGTCCAGTGTTTATCTTATGTTGTTGTTGTTATGTGCCATGGAGTTGGTTCTGACTCATAGCGACCCTGTCCAGGGTTTCCAAGGCTGTAAATCTTTACGGGAGCAGAAAGCCTCATCTTTCTCCCGTGGAACAGCTGGTAGTTTCAAAATGCTGACCTTGTGGTTCACAGCCCAATTCGTAACCACTATGCTATCAGATCTCCTTATAGCACTATACAAAAAGCTGTTTTGTTGTTGTTAAGTACCCTTAAGTCTGTTCCAACTCATCCCCACCCTATATAGCATTTCCAAGAAGTGGCTGGCTGGTTTAAACTGCTGACTTTGCATTTGGCATTTTATTACTTATCCTATAGCATGATACCAGGACTATGTATAAGCTGTTTTCTTGTTGTTGTTAAGTGCACTTGAGTCAGTTCTGACACATAATGTCCCTGTATGTGGTTACCAAGGATCAGTCAGTGGATTTGAACCATCAACCTTGTTGTTAGAAGTCCAGTGCTTCTCCTACAGTGCCACACCAGGACTCCATTCTCCTACAGGTCCATCAAGTATTTCCAACTCCAGATAATGTATTCCTTAGGACATTGTGAAAATGTGACTTTAAATTGGGAATGAGTAGAACTTTCTGCTAATACCATGGATGTTATATGATTTCAGAGATTTTCCTGCCTTCCAGATGTTAAATTTCTCTGAAAAGATACAATGCATTTATCTATGTTAATCAGCCTAGCACTTTTAATTTACAGTCTTCTAGGGTATTAAGGTACATAAATTTGAATAATAGTGGTATTAACTGGTCTTCCCTGTAGGTGGATGGATATTGTCCTATCATAGACAGCGTTGTACCTCATGACTGAATTGGGTATGTTCTTTTTGACAATCAATGCAACACCATTCCTCTTCAATTTGTCATTTCCAGCATAGTAAACCATTTGGTTGTCAGATTCAAAATAGCTAATACCCGTCCAGTTCAGCTCACTAATGTCTAAAATATCAATCTTTTTGCATCCCATTTCATTTTTTACAGTTTCTAAAGGAGCTCTGGTAGCGTAGTGGTTACGAATTGGACTGCGAACTGCAAGGTCAGCAGTTTGAAACTACCAGCTGTTCCACAGGAGAAAGATGAGGTTTTCTGCTCCCATAAAGATTTACAGCCTCAGAAACCCTGTACAGGGTCGCTATGAGTTGAGACCGACTCCACGGCACATAACAACAACAATTTTCCTAGATTCAAACTTTGTACATTCCATGTTCCAATTTTTAATGGATGTTTACAGCTATTTGTCTTCATTTTGAGTTGTGCCCCATAAACAAATGAAGGTCCCGAGGGATTTTCTCCCATGGGCTTTACTCCATTCTTCTTATCACCATCAACTCTACTTTGAGGAGACAGCTCTTTCTCAGTCGCATTTCGAGTACCTTTCAATCTAAGGGGCTCATTTTCCAGCTCTATATCTGACAGTGTTTCTCTGCTATTCATAAGGTTTTCAGTGACTAAATATTTGGAAGTAGTTCATCACCCCTTCTTCCTAGTCTGTCTTCATCTGGAAGTTCATCTGAATCTGTCCACCTTGGGTTACCCTACTGCTATTTAAAATGTCGGTGCCATAGCTTCCAGAATCACAGCAACTCACAAGCCACCACAGTACGACAAACTGACAGATCATTGCTGATGTCCAATGGATCTTGGTTGAAAGCAGAGAATATCAGAAAGATGTTCACCTGTGGTTTATTGACAACACAAAGGCTTTCGATTGTGCAGATCATGACAAGCTATGGACAACATTGCAAAGTATGAGTATTCCGGAACACTTAATTGTGATCATGAGGAATAGACCAAGAGGCAGTTGTTTGAACAGAACATGGGAATACTGAATGGTTTAAACTTGGGAAGGGTATGCAACAAGGTTGTATTCTTTCACCAAACTTATTTAACCTGTATGCTGAGTAAATAATACAAGAAGCTGGGTTATATGAAGAAAAATGTCGCATCAGGATTGGAGGAAGACTCATTAACAACCTGTGATATACAGATGATACAACCTTGCTTGCTGAAAGTGAAGAGGACTTAAAATATTTACTGATGAAGATCAAAGAGCACAGCCTTTGGTATGGATTGTACCTCAATGTAAAGAAAACAAAAATCCTCAACCCTGGACCAATAAACAACATTCTTATCAATGGAGAAAAGACTGAAGTTGTCAAGGACTTCATTCTTCTTGTATCAATTATCAACACTCATGGAAGCAGCAGTCAAGAAATTAAATGATATATTGCATTAGGCAAATCTGTTGCACAAGACCTTTTTAAAGTTTTGAAGAGCAAAGATGTTAACTTAAAGACTAAAATGCCCCTGACCCAAGCCATGGTGTTTTTAATAACCTAATATGGACAGTGAATAAGAAGACTGTAGAAAAATTGATGCTTTTCAGTTATGGTGTTGGAGGAGAATCTTGAAAGTGCCATGGCTGCCAAAAGAACCAACAGATAGATCTGTGTTGGAAGAATTGCAGCCAGAGTGCTCCATGGAGGCCAGGATGGCCATACTTCATCTCTCATATTTCGGACATATTGACATGTGGGACCAGTTGCTGGAAAAGGATATCATGTTTGTTAAGGTGGAGGGTCA
>NW_006408618.1:2308798-2311263 GCF_000296735.1 Chrysochloris asiatica
TTTTTTTTTTTTTTTCAAAAACATCCTATAGTATGAGGAAAGACATTGTTGATATGAATACTCTTTGGGGTAGAAATACTTTTATTGTTGTTGTGTTAAGTGCCATCGAGTCGGTTCCGACCCATAGCGACCCTGTATAGGGTTTCCAATAGGTAGGAATTATTATTTTGTTAAAAATTTCTTGTGACCTATATTAATATTACAAAAAACAAGTCAGTTCATCTTGAGAACTCTCTACAAGTATGTCAGTGATTTTACAACACTTATCCAAATCCTCTTGTTTCATTGGTTAATTAAAATAAATTAATATAATCCATGAAGTCCTTAGGCATTATAACATGGGTATTTATGAAGATTTTCTTTATCACATAAGAAAGATTAAGTCTAGTTAGTTATAAAGCAATAATAAGAACAAGTGGCATTTTAGTATATTTCTTTATAAATTCAAAGGAGATATGCAAATTTACAAATTAGTATAATTTATAATTAAATCATTTTATATATCACCTCATTAAACCTCACAACAGACTTGGCATAATTATGAGATACAATTATATAAATTTTTATACAGAAGACAGAAAAAGAGTTCTTAGTATGAGATGACATAGAATGGACATTTATTTATTTGTTCATTCAACAACCACTAGTAATTGATTACATGTGCCAAGTTCTGGGAGGATATAACAATAAACAAAGTATTTAAGAACCCTAATGGAGGTGTCAGGCAGTTAAAGAGATAATAACAATGAAGATAAATGTTGTGATATGTATCTATGAGATCAGGGAGCAGAAAGTCCAACCTATTCTTGTGTTGGAAAAGCCACCTTGAGGAGCTTACATTTGAGTTGGGAAATAAGCTATTGGTAAGAAGTTAGTCAGCTAAAGGGGAACTGAGAGTAAGTACTCTTGGAGGAGGGAATAGCATGTCACAAAGACTAGAGTTGAGTGAAAATATATAGCACTTTATCAAGAAACCAAAAGAATTTGGGCATGACAAGTAAAAAATGCAAGATGGCAAATGGCAAGCAATGGAGCTGGACAGTCTGAAAATGACCAAAAGCATCACTGGCCTTGTAAAGCATCACAAGTAGCTTGGAATTTATTTTAAGAACAATGAAAAGATAAAAAAACTATTGAAATGTAAACAGCAGGATAGAAAAGGATGGTGGTGGTCAAGGGCCAGAAAGAATTTTAGTAGTATAGTCGCCTACACAGAAGCTCTGTTGATCTGTAAGATAGTAAGGTCAGTAGTTCAAGCCCACCAGCTGCTCTTCAGGAGAAAGATGAGGCTTTCTGCTCCTGCAAATATTTACAGCCTCAGAAGCTCTGTCTCTGGTTGCTATCAGTTGGAACTAACTCAATGGCACTTAACAACAACAGTAACAAAATCAACTACATTAATGTTGCAAAGAAGTCAAAGAGTAAGAAAGCTAATGATAGGCCATTTAAAACATCACAGATAGTGTTTTCAGTTTAGTAGTTGATGTAGAAGACAAATTCCTGAGGTTTCAGGCATGACTGAAAGGCAAAAAAGCAGAAGCAAATGGTATATGTAGACCAAGATTTGAAAAGTCAAACTGGCCTGTTGTAGGAGGGAGTTTCAGTATCAAAGTTTTTACAAGATTGGAAAAATTGAGTGTGTTTGAAGGCATAGGGGGAAGTTGAGGATATAAGAGGAAATTAAAGATGACATGAAATCATTGAAGATTAAGGAAGAGAAATACATTGGGAGAGTTAAAATGAAACTCAGGTGAGCAAAAAAGCTCAGAATAAAATATATATGCATCTTTTCAAAGCCCAAGTACCAAAGTTAACTCTCCCTGGCTATTTATAATCATACTCCTGAAAAATTATTATAATCATTTCATAACTTCTAGTGGGACACTTTCATGATTAACTCAAGATTAGACTTTTAATTTCAAGATTAGGCTTTTAATATAAAAGGATAATAATCTAGAACTGTGGATATTTTCAATATACTACTTTGTATAAGCAAAATCAGTCTAGGAAATTTATCAAATTTGTAAGCACTGTCATCTTCTTTATCACATGAGAAAACTAGGGTTTTGAGAGGTAATTTGCTCTCACCAAGATTATGAATCAAGTCATAATTCTAGACGCTACAGAAATCTAGATTCTTATAGTTTCAAAGTTATGGCTGAAAATTCCTCATTTTGAGCACTACTCCAGAAGGGATGATGTAGATAAAAGCATTGTTAAGTCACATGCTCTTGGGGTGTGAGAAGAAACATAGAAAATAAAGTCTAGTAAATGAACATGTTCTCCATGAAAGAGAAGGGAGTATCCACATGGGATAAATGTGTGTGGAAAGGTTTTCAGAATTTGAAGTGGGATGAGTCAGATCATAGGTTCTTCTCTTTCATCATTGTTGTTGTTATGTGCCGTGGAGTCAGTTCCGACTCATAGCGACCCTGTACAGGGTTTCCGAGGCTGTAAATCTTTAC
>NW_006408618.1:2311713-2313912 GCF_000296735.1 Chrysochloris asiatica
TATGTGCTGTAGAGTTGGTTCCAAATCATAGTGACCCAAACAGGGATTCTGAGGCTGTTTTAAACCTCTAAGGGAGCAGAAAGCCTCATCTTTCTCCCATGGAACTGCTAGTAGGTTTGAACTGCTGATGATGAGATTAGAAGCCTGACTCATAACCACAACATTACCAGAGCTAACACTAGGCTTTTCTAACACTTGTTCAAAGGATTATAGAGAGCCAAATATCCTGGAAGTCCCCATATGAGAGTTATTCAAGAACATCATGTATAGAATTAAATTATTTCAGTCCTGTAATGGAAAAGTAGTAGATCATGTTGTTGTAGTTATGTGCCATTGAGTCAGTACCATCTCACAGTGAGCCTATGCACAACAGAACAAAACACTGTCTAGTCCTAAGTGAACCTCACAATCATTGTAATATTTAAATCCACTGCTGTTGCCACTGTGCCAATCCATCTCATTGGGGATCTTCCAATTTTTCTTTGACCCTCCACTTTACCAAGCACTATGTCCTTCACCAGAGACTGGTTATTCCTGGTAATATGTCCAAAGTATGAAAGACAAAGTCTGGTTATCCTGGCTTGCAAGAAACATTCTAGATGTACTTCCAACACAGAATAGTTTGTTCCTTTGGCAGTCCATGGTACTTTCAATATTCTCCTCCAACACCATAACTCAAATGCATCAATGCTTCTGCGATCTTACTTATTCACTGTCCAACTTTTACATGCATATGAGGTTATTGAAAATATCATGGCTTGGGTCAGGCACACCTTACTCATCAAACTGACATGTTTGTTCTTTAACACTTTAGCAAGGTCTTGTGCAGAAGATCTGTCCAACACAAAACATTATTTGATTTCTTAATAGCTGCTTCCATGAGTGTTGATGGTTGATCCAAGCAAAATTAAGTCTTTGAAAAGTACAATCTTTTCTCCATTGATAAAAATACTGTTTATTGGACAATATCATTAGTGTCACTTGCAAATAAAATTTTACTGAAGAGCATTTTTAAATGGCTGTAATAGTATGTTGACAGGAAACTGCCAGAGGTGCCAGCTGGGTTCAGATGAGTATGCTCCTTAGAAGCCAGGATGGGGAGCGTTTATCTCTCATACTTTGGGCATATTATCAGGAGGGACCAGTCTCTGTATAAAGACACCAACCTTGGTAAAGTGTAGTGTCAGTAAAAAAGAGGAATACCCCCAATGAGATGGATTGACACGGTGGCAGCAGCAATGGACTCAAGCATAACAATGATTGTGCAGATGACACAGGACCAGGTAGTGTTTCATTCTGTTATATATATATATATTCCGTATGAGTTGGGACCAATTCAATAGCACCTAACAGCAACAATGACAACACTGGAAAAATAATGTCTTCACCAAGATACAAGTTTTCTCCCTCTATCATTTATGTAACAGTCCCATTCTAAAGTATTTTATGATAAGTCTTCAAAAAGTTCGTGAAAAAATCCCATTTTTTAAAATTCTATATTCCACACACATTTTAAAGCCTCCTCATATTCACCTTTGAGTATAAAAACAACTGTACCATAAGCATAGGCAGAGCAGCCATGATGATATTTATATACTACTTTATTACATACAAGTCTTGGATACCCTCTCTGATACTAATTTTGATCTCCATAACTATTCTATGAGTTAAATGTTATAATATCTACTTTTGAAATGTGCATGACGATACTGAATATTAGAAGTGTAAATGCCTTGACCAAGGAGAAACTGTTAATAAGTAACAGAGCCTTGTTATTGATGCCTAGCCTTCTATTCTGTCATTTCTACCATCCTAAAACAATTTGTGCCCATTCCAAAGAGAGGTGACCCAACAGAATGTGGAAATCATCAGACAATATCTTTGATATCCCATGCAAGTAAAGTTTCACTAAAGGTAATACAGAAACGGCTGCATGCATACATTGACAGAGAACTTCCAGAGGTTCAAGCCGGATTCAGAAGAGGCCATGGGATGAGGGTTATCATTGCTGATGTACAATGGATCTTGGCTGAAAGCAAAGAATATCAGAGAGATGTTTACCTGTGCTTTATTGACTACACAAAGGTTTTCGATTGTATGGATCATGACAAGCTATGGACAACATTGCCAAGTATGAGTATTCTGGAACACTTAATTGTGCTCTTTAGGAATCTGTACATGGACCAAGAGGCAGTTGTT
>NW_006408618.1:2314763-2318443 GCF_000296735.1 Chrysochloris asiatica
GACAGTGAGGTTGGCCCAGGATTAGGCAGTGTTTCGTTCTGTTGTGCATAAGGTCGCTATAAGTCAGTACAAACTCGATGGCCCCTAACAACAACAACAAAACAACTGTGATGCTAAGCCTAAGGAGAGAAGACAGCAATTCATGGTAATTGTCTTCAAACACTGATAGAGCCATTATATGATAAATTAATTTCATTTACTTTTTTATTTTTAAACTTTGTATTGTGATTTGCATGAAGGTTTACAAAGAAATTCATCAGTTGTATATTCAACAAATCATGCATTTTGTTTCATCTCAATGATTGAAATCCCTTCTTGTTCAACACTTCTGAATTTTGTCCTTGGGTATGTGTTGCCTTTTGATCTCTAATGTTTGACCATTCTAGGGTATGCATACCTAACTAGTGTTGTTGTCTCCCCTGTTTACCTACCCATTGCTTGGATGGAGATTGAGTCATAAGGGTGAGTTCAGTTCCAGACCTGAAAAGTGACTAAGGGTCTTCATCTCAGGTTCCACCAGGTTTTGTCTGACCAGTAAGCCTAGTCTTCTTTTAAAAATAATTTTGAGTTTTGTTCCACATTTTCTCCCATTCGATTCAGGACCTTACAATACAATCTGTTACAGAGCAGTTGGCACCATTTAGTTCTTCTGTTCTCGGATTTGTAGTGATTGATGTCTAAGTGGTCCACTACTCTATTGGACCAATTGTTTCCAAGCGACTTCAATTTTCATTCCTTTTCCTTCCTCCATACAGGACAGGGAGAGAGACCAAGAGCTGATCCTTAGATGACCACTCTTGGGCTTTTAAGACCAGTCATTACTCATCAAAGTAGAATGGAGGACACTGTCTTTGTGGACTCTAATATGCCAATTGACCATAGTGTCCCCTAAGACAATGGTTCTGAGCCCTCAGATCCAGTAACTCAATCCTTCAAGGTGTTTGATAAAGTCTAGGAAGTTTTCATCATTTTGTCCCTTATATGCTCCACCATTTTCATGGATACATTTGCAACAAAGGTAAATACCCATGTACAAATATCCTTTGTCAAATCTTTATATACTTTTGGGTTTTCTCCTACTCTTCTTCCCACACCCATTCAGCCTGCATGTCTATCCATGTATCTACCTGTATGATTATGCTACATTTTGAGTGAGCAAATAAATGTTAAGAGAATTGGATATAAACAAAGAGAAGATGATTATCTGTTGTTGAAGCAGTAGATCGCTGAAGAAGGAAAAGAGACAAAACCAATATAACTGAAAGGAGTTAGTTGACTAAACTGTATTCCTTTGTAATTTTTTTTTGGATTTTTTTGAAAAGTGCCTGAGAAAAATCATGAACAAGAATGTGTGCATTTTTTTCCTTTACTCATTTTTTTTTAAACAGACATGTTTCTACTTTCATTAAGGAAGCAGAGAAATGTGGAAAAATAAGAGGAAGTACACAATAACTACGACTCTGGAAAACAAACCAAATAGTACCATCTACCTAAAACTTTAGGGTTATTATCAGCAGAAATTGTTATAGAGATTCCAATTCCCACTCCATGTGAATGAAGACAGGAAACAAAGAATACACAACCAATCTTTTCCCAAGATCATATCTGAAGTTAGTGATTCCATATCATCTTATGCTTTTAAAGCTCATTTGGCTCCTTCAACATTCCAGGTCAGTGTTTGCTCTCTCTAACCAATTCCAGCAATAAGGAATGCCATGACATTGTAGAAGAACAGTCAGAAAAGGCAGGCAGAAATGAAATTTCCCTTCTAATTTCAACTACTCCATGTCAGTACATGACTGACCTCTGACAAGCTACTTTTTATTTTGTACTCAGGTTCCCCTTAGGGCTATAGGGCTCATAAAGCTCTGCTGCACCTATCAACTATCACCACCATCACATAGAATATATGAGGGTACACTGCAGAGTACCAATTAAGAGCACAGGCATTAGCATCAGACAAACCTGCTTTCAGTAAATCTCTGACACGTCAGAAATGTCTCACATTTAACATTTTACTCAATTCCTCTCATTTCAGTTTCTTCACATGTTTCCTCTTTCTCCCTCAGAGAAGCTGGTGGATTTGAACTGCTGATCTCATGGTTAACAGCCCAACATGTAACCGCAACACCATTAGAGCTCAGCAAAAACTAAGAAACTTCTCAATAACATGGATTGACACATAGCTTCCAACAACGGGCTCAAGCATATCAAAGATCATGGAAGCAGATACGGAAGAGTCTTGTGATACGTAAGGTTGTCTTGAGTCAGAGCTAGCTCCACAGTAACTTTCACCACCACCACCACCATGCATCAGACTTTGTACCAAAAGGAAGACTATTACAGTGAAACTTCTGAGAGCTGAAACTCAACAGGACTGTCTTGTTTTGCTGGATTTCAAGTTTTCTACCTTTGGCTTTGTGCAGATTTATCTATTTTCTCTTGCTTATTTTAGTGGAAAATATTTGTGTTTTCCTTCTCTTTCAGGTTTCTGTCTTCCAGCTTTCTCAGGTTTTACTGTATAACGAAAGGACTAGAACTCTTCTGTCAAATATTTATTATATATTTGTTATTTATATATTGGTATGTCAATTGGAGGACTACGGTGCACCTGACCCAAGCCATGGTATTTTCAATACCTCATATGCATGCAAAAGTTAGACAGTGAATGAGGAAGACCATAGAAGAATTGATGTATTTGACCTATAGTGTTGGAGCAGAATATTAAAAGCACCATGGATTACCAAAAGAACAAGCTAGTCTGTGTTGGAAGAAGTACAGTCACAATGCTCCTTGGAAGCCAGGATGGCCAGCCTTCATCTCTCATACTTCTAATATATTTTCAGGAGTAACAAGTTCCTGGAGAAGGACATCATGTTTAGTAAAGTGGTGGGTCAGGGAAAAAGAGGAAGACTCCCAATAAGATGGTTTGGCACAGTGGCAGCAGCAATGGGTTCAAATGTAGCAATGATTGAGAGGTTGGCACAGGACCAGGTGATATTTTGTTCTGTTGTGCATAGGGTTGCTGTGGGTAGGTGCCATCTGCCAACTCAGTGGCACCTAAGAACAACAACAGCATGTCTTTTGAGCATGGTGGCTCTGTAGGATAAGCATTGGACTGCAAATCACAAAGTCATCAGTTCAAGACCACCAGCCACTCTGTGGGAGAAAGATGAGGTTTATTGTTCCCTCAAAGATTCACAACTGCAAAAGCCCTATACAGGGTTGTTATGAGTTCAGAACTGACTCACCGACACTCAGCAGCAACAACATGTCTTCTTAATTCCCCTAAAGAGATTTACTTTTGTTGTTAAGTTCCGTGGAGTCAATTTCAGCTCATGACATTGTATAGGGTTTCCAAGGCTATACATCCTTGCAGGAACTGTAGGATAAGTACTGGACTGCAAACCACAAAGTCAGCACTTCAGACCCACCAGCTGCTCCTTGGAAACACTTTGGTGTGATGGTGTGCTGTGGCATCAGTTCTGACTCATAGTGACTCTTATATAGGATTTCTAAGACTATATAACTTCATGGGAGAAGAAAACCTCATCTTTCTCCTATGGAGCAACTAGTAGATTTGAACTGCTGACTTTGTGGTGGGCAGCATAAGGCATAACCCAGAATGTTACCAGGACTCCTAAAGCACGAAGTCTCCTCTTTTTCTTGGGAGTGGCTGG
>NW_006408618.1:2325780-2371814 GCF_000296735.1 Chrysochloris asiatica
TTCTGCAGCTAATAGACACAACTTCACCGTTGCCTGAGAAATATCAAGATGGTCCCACTGTGCCTTTCTGACCTATAGTAAGTGCTTTTCTCCGCACCCCCCACCACACCTCCCCACCCCCACCCCCACCCCCGCCTTTTGTCTACATTACAAGTCTGTTCATCTGCTTCTCCTAGTAAGAGCTAGCCCAGGGCTGGCCAGTACCAATTTGGGGCCGAACTGCTGGTATGGGCTCTTTCTGTTGTCTCCTTCCCCTTCAATTTTGTGCCCAGCCACAGGGCCTGAGCGGGATCTTCTTTGGTGTCTTTTCATATAGATCTTACCTCGAGTCACCAGGGTGGTGTAAGGAACCAGAATGGAAATGAATAGAAAGAGGGAAAGAAAAAAAAAAAATCGCAACTTTGTCTCTGGAATTCACGTGGCTTGTGGCTTCTGCAAGAGGAATGCTTTCTTGTCTCTCAGTCTGCTCATACCCTCATGTTCTTCAAGTAATCTGTTTTGGACTCCTTAAATTGGTTAATTGCTATCAGAAACCAGTAGATTCAAATAAGATGAATGGAAGACTGCATTTTTTGGAAAAACAGCTACTATCTGCATCATTCAGTGTTAATTTGGGGCACACTTGTCTTAAACCTCAGTAGTAGGAAAAGTTTCCTTTCTCCTGGTGAAATGATATACTTTATTTTAATGAGCTAAAACAACATTATTTTCCTCATTCTTCTTTAATATTACTTGGTTATCAGAAAGTTAAAAGCTATGTTTTATATTCATTTGTAATAATGTTCTTAGCAATAATTTCTGAATAATGATTTTCCTATCCCTCTGCCTTTATTTTCTTTGTAATTATTATTTCATTCTTATTTTATTATACCTGTGATGTGGATTTGGACCTTTTTGTGTTCCTGCTTTTTATGAAAAGCCTCCCCATATCCTTTTTAGACATACAAAAGTATATTGCCATTGTCATTGTTGTTCAGTGCCTTCAAGTCAGTTCTGACCCATAGTAACCCTGTATAGGGTTTCTGAGGAGCAGCTGGTGAACTTGAACCTCTGACCTTGCAGTTCAACTTTAAAGTTCAGTGCACTAACCCACAGTGCCACAAAAGTCAGATGTTAAAAGTGGGGTTCTTCCTGACTCAACCCAAACACAGATACATTTGTAGTTGGGTATCAGTGTGAAAGACACCACCTCCAATATTCAAATTAACAGAAGGAATGACTCTTCGAGAGATCAAGGATATAAAATGAGGTCAGAGGGAGAAAAATGTGAGATTAATGACATTAATAGAGTTTTGGCCATACTGCAACTCTACACCCACTCCCTTTGCAGGAAGGATGGAAAGGAGTAAAACTTTCTAATTCAAATCTGGTAGGAACCACTCAGACTCCATAGTTATGGGGTCATTTTGGATTCATACAGGACCTCACATGTTTCAGTGTAGAACTGCACTCCAAAAGCTTCCAATGCTTGTAATCTTATAGAATTATATTGCTAGGCCCTTCTTCCATGCACTCTGTGTGAATTTGAACTTCCAACCTTTTAATTAGTATCAGGAGTAAACCACTTATTCCACTCAAGGACTTTTTTTTAAATTGTAAGATACAGAAAACTGGTGTCTGACTCCAATCTAAAATAGTTAAAGTTGTCAGGGGGCTGGAGGGAGTGTGACCCTACCCAGGAAATTGGTCAGCTAATTTCCTCACAAACAGCTAATGTAACAGGTAGAGTAAGACCAACTACTTGTTAGCAGAGACAAGAAAGTTTTCCTAAATTGAGATGGGCTCTCACTTCCTGTGATTGCAAGAGCAAGTCATCTGTGTGAGTTTCTTAAGGATTGATATGGGCCTCATAGAAAGGTGCTGGCAAGTAGAGTGTCCCTCCCCCACCCCACCCTACCCTGGCCAGCCCAAATAGAGTTGTATCTTTGAAGGCCAAGGAGACTAAAAAGGGAAAGGGCCAGGATGCTATTCTGTTTATATATGTGCCAAGCCACCATTTATAGCTTGCACTTGAAGGTAACTCTCAAACTCAAACATTAATCAAGTATTTGTTTCTTCTTTCTTAATATAATCACCACCACCTCTCCCAATGTGATTGGCTCATTAGGATAAAACACAAAGGCAGGAATTTCAGCTCCAATATGTTCAGATAAAGTTCATGTAAGAAGTTAGTCTGTTCTATTAAATGCATAGTTCTGTGTCTCTCATCAATTAACTACCATTTTCAGAGCATAGATTTAACCCACAGTGATATCACACAGTCTTGATCAGCTTTGATCAGGCAAAATGGAAAGTAAAGAACAATTAAGTGTAAGAAGTATTTGATGGTCATGGTGTGGGTGAGGGTGAGGAGGGGTGGAGTTGGAGAGGTGACTGGAAGTCAGATAGTGAAACTGTCTAACTCATCAGACCAGTTATGACCAAAAGCTATCACATCCAGCTCTCATTTTTTTCCTAATTCCTGCCAAGCCAGGTATTATATGGGCAATGATTTCTCTGCTGTGCCTTTGTGTTCTATATAGTACTAACTTTGATAACTTTTTTGTGTGTTCTGTTGATCACCAGCTTCTATTTGATAACTTACAAATGAATCAGCTACAGAACAGTTTTCAACATTTGTTTTATTATAGATTTAAAGTGCAGACAAGTATTTGAAGAAGCAAGGGAACAGATTACACACTGGTACATTGAAAACAAAGATAGAAGTAATAATACATTGTCAATTGGCAGTTGTCTCTCTGACTACAGGTGCAGGCAGTTCATTTTCTTCCTTAGCCTGTCCTGATCCTCCCAGGAATGAGAAAGGGGCAGAGAGAAGCCAAAGGTCTTTAAGAAGGTGAGTTTACAAATAATAGTTGTCTGCTGAACTGTCCCTTCAAACCAAGAATCCTTGATTGATAGTGTTTATGAATTTTCATGGTATAAATAATCCCACCATGACCCATTTCAAGCATGGCAGTGCTTTACAATTAAATTGCCAAATTCTTGAAAATGTAACAGCTCTCATGCTCTAGTGCTAGTAAATTCTAGCACATCACTACTTATAGTACAATTAGTAGCAATACAATCAATGTTCTATAACTATATAACGGACACAACTTTTATTTCCTGAGAAAACATGCAAATATAAGAGAAACAAGGCATCGAAGACTTGCCCTACAGTTCCTCAGCATATGTTTAAAAATATAAAAATAATAATAAAATACCAAGAAACAGCTTGGTCTCAGGCCCTGAACTTGTCCTGAGCAATTTTTGTCATACATAATACAAATATTTTAAATTAGAGTTATATGTGATATATTAATTGACGTAATGTAGTTTTTACAAATACCTATAAATATTTTTAACTGAATTAACATATAATCATATATACCTTTTAAAAAGAACTCACAAGCAGCTAATGTAACAGTTCAAAACTTTAGCAAGCTTTCATTGAATTGAGTATTATTCACTAATTTCAGAAGTGAACACATTTGACTGAGAGGGGCTTTTCAATGTGAGAAAGCAGATTTAGTTGAGTAAGCCCTGAGCAGCATCCTAAAACTCCATTATCCAAAAGAAACATAAATTTGCTGGAAAAGTAAAGATCTGAATGTTGGAGAGGAATATGCCTCCTAAAAATTGAATGTATAACTGAATAGCAGAAATGTGAACTCTAAAGCCAAGATTCTATAATACAGTGGCATGTACTTTGGCTCTGTTTTTCACTAGGTCTGAATCGAAGTAAATTACCTGTGCTCCAGCTGCTTCCAGAATCTTATTTTAAAACCGTGTGCCAAATACCTGCCCTGTTGACTTCACAGAGGTCTCATGGGATAGCATGAACCAAAATAAGAAATCATTACATGACATAAAGTAATGCGGAGGCAGTCAAAAATATGAAATCATTACATGATAGAATATAATATTGATACTACTAATTTCTGGGGTTACACCTAATGATTACTTCTGATCACACTTTCTTTTTTATTGGCAATGTTTAGATATGCACAAAGTTCTCATAAAGCTTAGAAAAGGTTCAGAATGATCCTTTCATCCTAATTGGTTTTATAAAGCACCCCAAATCCTGAGTGTAATAGAACCAAGGAAAATTTCCAGGTAAAGTGCATTCCATTCTATGCCACCTGTACCTCTGTCCCAATAGAGTGTCCATGGAGTGTGTTTACCCTCTAACATCATCACAGCTAAAGAATTATGTTGATGGCATATCTGTGAGTACACTATCAGTCTGACTCCTGCTAATGAGGAGAGTCTCAGAAGATGAGAGTATGGGAAGAATGAACAGCCCAAGAACATGAGAATAAGACAAGGTTACTAACTGGGACTATTTTTTATATACTACCCAAGGCTCCCATGGGAATGTGATATTATGTTAAATGCTGTGGAGTCAGTTTCAACACAAAATAATCCTATACAGGATTTCTGAGGTTGTCAATCTTTACAGAAGCAGAAAGTCTCATCTTTCTCCCACAGAGCACCTGGAGGGTTCAAACTGCCAACCTTGGTGGTTCGCACTTCAGTGTTTGTCCTATTTCCCCCACAGGAATAGGACTTCATTTTCCCAGCCAGGTCTTCAAGGATTAGACAGAGACCCTTTAAGTAGCTTCATTAAGTCACTCATATTCTGATACTCATTTTATCTTGGATTAGTGAAGTGTCTTTGTGGATCCAACATCAAGGGTAGCCAAATGTCTTTGTACCTTCCTCTGAGTCTCTTTCAAATAACCATGAGTGATGAAGATTCTCCACAGAGAAGAGGTCTTTTTGATTTATACACCTAGACAAACCAGAGGTATTGAAACTCTATTCCTTCCACTCCACCCCTCCACATCTCTCATGTGCTGAGGAGGGTGAGGAGACCAAACTAAATTACTAGAGAATGAAACCAGGTTGTGCTAGCAATAAGATCCCCCAGTATGTTTCATTCTCTAGAACCTGATATTTATGGTTGACTCTCAAGGTTATTATATCTGCAGCATGTAATTCATAAATTCCCCCCACATTTTGAATTTTAGACTTGTCTGTGAGAGTTTGTATGGTGATACTGTTTTTACGTAGCTGTACTTCAAAAGGAGCTGTTTCATTGTAGGTTGAATTGGGTACCATGTGGCTATAAATCACAAACACGCCACTCTGAAATAATTTCACTTTCCATTCAGATTTCTCAGACACATCCAATTCCATACAACGAGGTTCAAAAGATGTTGTTTGCCAATTTGGGTGTAATGGTCCTGTAAGAAATTTATAAGAAAGGGGGAAAAAAGTATAGTTATTACATTATTTCATTCTCTTCTTGATTATAATAAATTCTTTCCCACTTATCAATGTTGCTTTTGTCAGAGCTCTTCAACCACAATTTTGATACTTTTAAGTGTCTATTCCTTGTTTCAATAAGGAGTTCTGGTAGCATAGTGGTTATGAATCGGGCTGCAAACCTTAAGATCAGCAGTTCGAAACTACCAGCTGCTCCGCAGAAGAAAGATAAGACTTTCTGCTCCTGTAAAGATTTACAGCCTCTGAAACCCTATCCAGGGTCACTATGAGTCGGAACCAACTCAGTGATATTTAGCAACAACAATAACAGAAGCCAAGTACACATGAAAGGAGTGTACACAGAGTTTAATAACACACCAGAGGAAGAACTATGCTAGACAAAGAGAAGCAAAGTAAAAGTGTGTTCCTATTCTCTAGAAGACTATAGTAAATTATGGAAAATATATGTTTATACAAACAATTACTATAATAACAAATGTAAGTTTTAGAACCCTGGTTGTTTTTGTTGTTAAGTGCTGATTCCAACGCATAGCGACTCTGTGTAGGGTTTCCAAGGAGTGGCTTTCAGCCACTGGTGGGTTTCAACCACTGACCTTGCAGTTAGCAGTCCAGTGTTTATCTTACAACATCGCACCTTAAAAAATAGAGTTGTCAATTCTTCTTACATGGATGTGGAAGGTCAAGTCCTCCCAGAGGAGAAGATTTTTGATCCAGTTTAAAATTTTGGACCTTTTTAAATGATTTTGAAAAACAGCTTTCTCTTTTCTGCTCAGTGTAAGTTCCACCTCATTTCTCCACACATCATCTTCACTGGACCATGAAACCACACACATTGGCTTTCACATCTCCATGCTTTTGCTCTCACTAAACCCTTTACCTAGAAGGCCCACCACCTACTCTTTCATCAGACATAAATTGAAATTCCACCTACTTCTCCCATTTGGCTAGAATTTATTATTTTTAAAATTATTAGAGCACTTTCCTTATAGCATTTACTTGATTCTTATTTTTTATTTTAACTGTATTAGATGATCTAGTAGGAAACAAAAAGAAGCTGGGATTTAGAGAATCTGGATTTCAATTTTGGCTTCAGTATTTAGCCTTGCTTTGTTTCAATATTTCTATTTGCAAATGAGAGGTTTAGAATTAGTTATATTTAAATTTTAGCTGTACACTTCTGTGATTCAAATTAATTCATCTCCATTAAGATACTGCTATTTGAGGCAGCTACAGTTGCAAAATCCATGTAACTGAGGCACCTACAAAAGAGCCCTGGGAGTGTAGTGGTTAAGCAGCTGAGCTGCTAATTGAAAGATCAGTGGGTTGAACCCATGAGCCTACTCTGTGGGAGAAAAATGTGACAGTCAGCTTCCGTGAAGATTTGCAGACACAAATCTTCTAGGGCAGTACTTCTCTGTCCTTGAGTCAGAAGTGACTCAACTGCAATGATTTTTTTTTTTTTTAACTGTGCTTTGTAATTAGGAGAACTTTTCAATATTATAGACTGAATAAGTGAATAAATGAATTAATGCATAATCACATATTTTCTTTATATAAAACAGATATAAAGGAATTACCACTCTTAACAAATATCCCAGGTGAATCTGATACAAAATTTGTTGAATTCACTTTGAGAAACTTTGCCATTGAGCATAAAAGAGTTTTTTCTTAGGAAACTGTGAGATCAGTTGCTTCTTAGTGCATCTGCCCAGCCAAAGCTTAAACAAATTGGATTTTATCCTTTTTTAGATGATGCAGGACAATAACTTTCTGGCTACTTTACTTAGTGTAATGAGTTTATAAAGTTCCTTCCTTTAATTACATTGACAGTGTTTCTCAGCACAAATTCTAATGGAGAGGAAGGAGACCACTTGTGGACAATAGGTGGTGGAATGGGAGACAGTGAGGAAAGGGAGCCTTAAGGTTCTGTCAACTGGTCACTTTTACACAAAGTATATGAGATGTGCTAAATTCACACCAGTCCCCAAGCAAATGCATAATGTATTTATTTGCTCACGCAACAAACAATGAAGACTATGTATCAGGCATTGTGTCAGACTCCAGACTTTAGGTCATCAGATTCCCCTCCAAGACTAGAAGCCAAGAAGCACAATACGTGCAGGGAGGGGAGATGAAGATGCTCCCTTGTATCTTCCATTCTAACAAACAAAAAACTATTCACCTCAGTCCAACTTAGTTTCTATGTGCTGAGCCACTGTCTGAGGCTTATGCCACCCTTTTGATATCCCTGAACAGCACCAAATCTGAGTGAAAAATGATAACCCTGGATGCTAAACGCAGGAAATTGCACTTTGATGATGCAAGTCTAGAGATGGGGAAGCTGTTTGAATCTAATGGAGCCCGTTCCCCAAATGTTCATTTTCCAGTTGTCATACCATTGCTGGTTTCTCCAGTCAGATCACATGAACCTCCTGGTTCTGTTCTCGCAGTCTATAAAATGGGATTCATCAATACTGCTGTATAACTCTAGAGTGATAGTGTAAAGAATCTATTTTTATTTAATTTGCTGTTGTTTTTATTGTGAATTTAGTGGTTTAAAGACAAGATCATCAGTTTTATGTTAAAAAAAAGAATACACTTTATTTCATGTCAATGATTAGAATCCTCTCTGGGAAACAACAGTTACCTGTTTCCTCCCCGGGGCTCTTATTTCCCTTCCACCCACCTTCCCATTGTCCTTAGGTACATGTTGCCCCTAGTGATATTGAATGACTGATGGTCCATCATTCATAATGAGCATACCTTAATGTGTTCTTGTCCCCCCTATATACCTATCTACTGCTTGGTTGAAAGAGGTTGTGTTCCTCTCCAAACCTGAAGGGCAGTTGAGCATAAAAGAACCACAGTCTCAGGTTCCTCCAGTCTCTTTCTGACCAATAAGGCTAGTCTTTTTTGTTTTTTATTAATCTTCTGGAGTTTTGTTCTACACATCATTCTGCTCTATCCAGGACCGTCTAATGCGATCCCTCTTTTATTATGTTAGATTTAACATTATGTTAGATTGTCTTGTTGATTCTATTATTTTTCTGATTTCTAATTCATTTACTTATGCTCTATGCTTTATTTTTTTCTTTTCTTCTGGTAACTATAGGCTTACTTTGCTGGTCTTTTTCTAATTGTTGGAGAAGTTGTGTTAATGTGCTGATGCTGGTTCTTTCTTCTTTTTGGATGGGCGTGTTTATTTCTATAAACTGCTCTCTCAGCATTGTTTTGGCTGTGTCCCAAAAGTTTGGGTATGTTGAGTTTTTGTTCTCATTTATTTCTAAGAATTTTTTATTTGTTCTATTACCCAGTAGCTTTTAAGCAGAATATAATTTAGTTTCCATGTATTTTATTGTATTTCCTAAATCTTCCTACTGCTGATTTCTAATTTTACAGCATTGTGATCTGAGAAGATGCTTTGTAGCATTTTGATGTTTTAAAATTTATTAATATTTGCTTTGTGACCTAACACATACTCTATTATGGAGAATGATCCATGTGGACTAGAAAAAAATATGTATTGTACTGTTGTTGGGTTGAGTGCTCTGTCCAAAACTACAAGGTCACGTTGATTGATTTTGTTGTTTAGTTCCTCTGTGTCTTTGTTGATTTTCTTTCTGGTTGTTCTGTCCTTTTTTGAAAGTGCTGTATTAAAATCTCCCACTATTGTTGTAGAATTGTCTATTTCTTTTTAAAATTCTATTAGAGTTTGATTTATTTATTTTAAAGCTCTTTCATTAGAAGCATAGATATTTCTTATGGTTGTATCCTCTTGTTCAAATAACCTTTTAATCATGATGTTCTTTTTTTATCTTATGCTGATTTTTATCTTAAAGTTTATTTTATCAGAGATTAATATTGCCAGTCCTGCTCATTTTTTATTGCAATTAGCTTGATAGAATTTTTCCATCATATAATTTAGAATTTATTAGTGTCTTTGTATATAAGGTGTGTCTCTTGTAGACAACATATTGAAAGATCCTGTTTTATTACCCCTTCTTCTACTGTCTGTCTCTTGACTGGTTCATTTAATCCATTGATGTTCAGTGTAAATATCGATAGGCATGAAGTGATTGCAGTCTTTTTGCTGTTTGTGTGTGTTGGGGGGTTGGGGGGGGGGAATGACGCTGGTTTGTTTGTTCTGCATGCTTTCCTGTGCTGAGTTCTTTTTGTTGTGCTGTTTTCTTGTCAGTTTCTTCATAGTTTTCATGTTTACAAAATCTTCATGGATTTTCCTTTCCTTGATTTGATGTGAAAGTGTATTAAGTTTCTTTGCAGTTACCCTGTACTTTATTAATTTCTTTCCAATTTTTAAAACAGTCTGTTTTATCTAAAAATCTACCTGACCTTCTCACTATATGTAATTCTGTCACTATACTTTTCCCTCCCTTTTTTTTTTAATTTAAGGTTTTTATTGTGGATTGAATGAAAGTTTACAGGGCACATCATCAGTTTCACATTCAACCATTCATATAACTTGTTTCATTACATTGATTATAAGCCCCTCAATATGCCATGAGCTAAAAGTATTTCTCTCTATCCACTTTAGCTTTTTAAAAAACACACAAACAAAGAAACCCACTCAAGCATGTATAATAATTGACATCTCCAAAGGGCACATTCTGCAAGTCTGCTCCTGGCCACCAGTTCTTAGTTCTTCTCTTCTTAGTTGATGAATCTAGAGTCTTCAGCCACTCCCCCTCTCCATGCCCCCATCTCTGCCTCCATCTCTGGCTCTGCTGCTTCTCTGGATAAGGTCCCACAGTCTATTTGTGTGTTCCTCTCTTGATGGTCCTAGGGTCCTCTGTCTCTGGACTGTAAGATTAACCACTCCCCTTTTTTTGTTACAAAACTTCTACCTTTACAAGTGTGACAGTCACGATTAGTCATGATAACAGTTATTCACTATTGAAGCTTACAAATCTTATCCCCATCTCCTTTCACCAGACCCATCTAGACAAGATGATAGCTATTCAGTGGGGACTCTTTCTTTCCCCCAACCCTCTTAAACTAAGCTCCCTCTTGAAACCTTGTAAGCCAGTCACTTTGTGCCTTTATTGCCCCCTCATTTTAGGTAGCCAATGTCTAAGTTGCCCGTCCCTATCTACCCTGTGTACAGAGTGGATAGCATTGAAACTTGATTTGAAGACTCTTTCCCTCTCTGTTGGTATTTAGAATAACTACTGCTCTGAGTATAGGTCAGGTTCATCATGAAGATGTATCTTCTGTTACTGTAGCTGTTCCAGTCTGCTTGTCCTTTCTAGTGGGAATGTCTCACCTCACAAGGTTGTGGATGGGACTCAGGATTCCACCTAAGGTCCTATACTCTGTAAAGGCTTTGCATGAGGCCTATTTCACTGGACAAGTTGTAGAACCCCTTTGAGGTATTCCAATCAGTTATAGGCTGAAGGTGGGCTTACAAGTTTTCTCTAATCATGTTTCCCAACATTCCTTTCTATCCCACTCAATTGTCTATTTTACAATAGTAGGCAAGGGAAAGCATGAGGTTTATTTCACTGGGTAAGTTGTAGAATCCCTTTTAGGTATTCCAATCATTATAGGCTGAAGGCGGGCTTACAAGTTTTCTCTAATCATGTTTCCCAATATTCCTTTCTATCCCACTCAAGTGTCTATTTTACAATAGTAGGCAAGGGAAACTAATATTCATAAGGCAGTCAAGGATTTTAGTATCATTTACCCTCTTCAAGCTATACCTAGATCCCTGTATCCCAGAACCCTGTTGTTCCAAGGTTGAGTATGCATCACTATTTACTTCTGGCCCACTAGGCCTCCCTTTGCTTTGTTGTTATCCTGATCATAGAGTAACATTTCAGATTTCCTACTTTCAATATTGTAGTTTTGTTCTACTCTGGACACTTTCATATCTGGGCTGAATTCGGGTGGTATTGCCATGTCTGCCAATCTCTGGTTGCAGTCTGCTCTAGTTGGTTCTCAGTGCAAAGAGTTTCTTTTAATATTATTTTGATAAGTGTGATCAAGAGATGAGCTTGTGTACCATTCTCTGCTATTCATGAAGCTCATTTCTGGGTGAATGTACCTGACACTGATCCGGTGTATAGTTGACTCTAGTCCAATTTGGGGGGTGGAAGAGGGTTGGGCTTTGGTTGGGCTGTATGGCCACAGCTACTGTCTCCTGTTGGATGAGGCAAGAAGAGAACACACTCCCACAAGAGAGAAGAGAATAAAGAAATAAAACTGAAAACAAACAAATAAACAAACAACAAAAAAAAAAAACCCAGAATACACAATATTAACAGAATGAAAATGGGGTGGGGGTGGGGGTGGAAAGACAGAAAACAACAGCAGAAAATTAAGTGTAATTCTGCAGCTAATAGACACAACTTCACCGTTGCCTGAGAAATATCAAGATGGTCCCACTGTGCCTTTCTGACCTATAGTAAGTGCTTTTCTCCGCACCCCCCACCACACCTCCCCACCCCCACCCCCACCCCCGCCTTTTGTCTACATTACAAGTCTGTTCATCTGCTTCTCCTAGTAAGAGCTAGCCCAGGGCTGGCCAGTACCAATTTGGGGCCGAACTGCTGGTATGGGCTCTTTCTGTTGTCTCCTTCCCCTTCAATTTTGTGCCCAGCCACAGGGCCTGAGCGGGATCTTCTTTGGTGTCTTTTCATATAGATCTTACCTCGAGTCACCAGGGTGGTGTAAGGAACCAGAATGGAAATGAATAGAAAGAGGGAAAGAAAAAAAAAAAATCGCAACTTTGTCTCTGGAATTCACGTGGCTTGTGGCTTCTGCAAGAGGAATGCTTTCTTGTCTCTCAGTCTGCTCATACCCTCATGTTCTTCAAGTAATCTGTTTTGGACTCCTTAAATTGGTTAATTGCTATCAGAAACCAGTAGATTCAAATAAGATGAATGGAAGACTGCATTTTTTGGAAAAACAGCTACTATCTGCATCATTCAGTGTTAATTTGGGGCACACTTGTCTTAAACCTCAGTAGTAGGAAAAGTTTCCTTTCTCCTGGTGAAATGATATACTTTATTTTAATGAGCTAAAACAACATTATTTTCCTCATTCTTCTTTAATATTACTTGGTTATCAGAAAGTTAAAAGCTATGTTTTATATTCATTTGTAATAATGTTCTTAGCAATAATTTCTGAATAATGATTTTCCTATCCCTCTGCCTTTATTTTCTTTGTAATTATTATTTCATTCTTATTTTATTATACCTGTGATGTGGATTTGGACCTTTTTGTGTTCCTGCTTTTTATGAAAAGCCTCCCCATATCCTTTTTAGACATACAAAAGTATATTGCCATTGTCATTGTTGTTCAGTGCCTTCAAGTCAGTTCTGACCCATAGTAACCCTGTATAGGGTTTCTGAGGAGCAGCTGGTGAACTTGAACCTCTGACCTTGCAGTTCAACTTTAAAGTTCAGTGCACTAACCCACAGTGCCACAAAAGTCAGATGTTAAAAGTGGGGTTCTTCCTGACTCAACCCAAACACAGATACATTTGTAGTTGGGTATCAGTGTGAAAGACACCACCTCCAATATTCAAATTAACAGAAGGAATGACTCTTCGAGAGATCAAGGATATAAAATGAGGTCAGAGGGAGAAAAATGTGAGATTAATGACATTAATAGAGTTTTGGCCATACTGCAACTCTACACCCACTCCCTTTGCAGGAAGGATGGAAAGGAGTAAAACTTTCTAATTCAAATCTGGTAGGAACCACTCAGACTCCATAGTTATGGGGTCATTTTGGATTCATACAGGACCTCACATGTTTCAGTGTAGAACTGCACTCCAAAAGCTTCCAATGCTTGTAATCTTATAGAATTATATTGCTAGGCCCTTCTTCCATGCACTCTGTGTGAATTTGAACTTCCAACCTTTTAATTAGTATCAGGAGTAAACCACTTATTCCACTCAAGGACTTTTTTTTAAATTGTAAGATACAGAAAACTGGTGTCTGACTCCAATCTAAAATAGTTAAAGTTGTCAGGGGGCTGGAGGGAGTGTGACCCTACCCAGGAAATTGGTCAGCTAATTTCCTCACAAACAGCTAATGTAACAGGTAGAGTAAGACCAACTACTTGTTAGCAGAGACAAGAAAGTTTTCCTAAATTGAGATGGGCTCTCACTTCCTGTGATTGCAAGAGCAAGTCATCTGTGTGAGTTTCTTAAGGATTGATATGGGCCTCATAGAAAGGTGCTGGCAAGTAGAGTGTCCCTCCCCCACCCCACCCTACCCTGGCCAGCCCAAATAGAGTTGTATCTTTGAAGGCCAAGGAGACTAAAAAGGGAAAGGGCCAGGATGCTATTCTGTTTATATATGTGCCAAGCCACCATTTATAGCTTGCACTTGAAGGTAACTCTCAAACTCAAACATTAATCAAGTATTTGTTTCTTCTTTCTTAATATAATCACCACCACCTCTCCCAATGTGATTGGCTCATTAGGATAAAACACAAAGGCAGGAATTTCAGCTCCAATATGTTCAGATAAAGTTCATGTAAGAAGTTAGTCTGTTCTATTAAATGCATAGTTCTGTGTCTCTCATCAATTAACTACCATTTTCAGAGCATAGATTTAACCCACAGTGATATCACACAGTCTTGATCAGCTTTGATCAGGCAAAATGGAAAGTAAAGAACAATTAAGTGTAAGAAGTATTTGATGGTCATGGTGTGGGTGAGGGTGAGGAGGGGTGGAGTTGGAGAGGTGACTGGAAGTCAGATAGTGAAACTGTCTAACTCATCAGACCAGTTATGACCAAAAGCTATCACATCCAGCTCTCATTTTTTTCCTAATTCCTGCCAAGCCAGGTATTATATGGGCAATGATTTCTCTGCTGTGCCTTTGTGTTCTATATAGTACTAACTTTGATAACTTTTTTGTGTGTTCTGTTGATCACCAGCTTCTATTTGATAACTTACAAATGAATCAGCTACAGAACAGTTTTCAACATTTGTTTTATTATAGATTTAAAGTGCAGACAAGTATTTGAAGAAGCAAGGGAACAGATTACACACTGGTACATTGAAAACAAAGATAGAAGTAATAATACATTGTCAATTGGCAGTTGTCTCTCTGACTACAGGTGCAGGCAGTTCATTTTCTTCCTTAGCCTGTCCTGATCCTCCCAGGAATGAGAAAGGGGCAGAGAGAAGCCAAAGGTCTTTAAGAAGGTGAGTTTACAAATAATAGTTGTCTGCTGAACTGTCCCTTCAAACCAAGAATCCTTGATTGATAGTGTTTATGAATTTTCATGGTATAAATAATCCCACCATGACCCATTTCAAGCATGGCAGTGCTTTACAATTAAATTGCCAAATTCTTGAAAATGTAACAGCTCTCATGCTCTAGTGCTAGTAAATTCTAGCACATCACTACTTATAGTACAATTAGTAGCAATACAATCAATGTTCTATAACTATATAACGGACACAACTTTTATTTCCTGAGAAAACATGCAAATATAAGAGAAACAAGGCATCGAAGACTTGCCCTACAGTTCCTCAGCATATGTTTAAAAATATAAAAATAATAATAAAATACCAAGAAACAGCTTGGTCTCAGGCCCTGAACTTGTCCTGAGCAATTTTTGTCATACATAATACAAATATTTTAAATTAGAGTTATATGTGATATATTAATTGACGTAATGTAGTTTTTACAAATACCTATAAATATTTTTAACTGAATTAACATATAATCATATATACCTTTTAAAAAGAACTCACAAGCAGCTAATGTAACAGTTCAAAACTTTAGCAAGCTTTCATTGAATTGAGTATTATTCACTAATTTCAGAAGTGAACACATTTGACTGAGAGGGGCTTTTCAATGTGAGAAAGCAGATTTAGTTGAGTAAGCCCTGAGCAGCATCCTAAAACTCCATTATCCAAAAGAAACATAAATTTGCTGGAAAAGTAAAGATCTGAATGTTGGAGAGGAATATGCCTCCTAAAAATTGAATGTATAACTGAATAGCAGAAATGTGAACTCTAAAGCCAAGATTCTATAATACAGTGGCATGTACTTTGGCTCTGTTTTTCACTAGGTCTGAATCGAAGTAAATTACCTGTGCTCCAGCTGCTTCCAGAATCTTATTTTAAAACCGTGTGCCAAATACCTGCCCTGTTGACTTCACAGAGGTCTCATGGGATAGCATGAACCAAAATAAGAAATCATTACATGACATAAAGTAATGCGGAGGCAGTCAAAAATATGAAATCATTACATGATAGAATATAATATTGATACTACTAATTTCTGGGGTTACACCTAATGATTACTTCTGATCACACTTTCTTTTTTATTGGCAATGTTTAGATATGCACAAAGTTCTCATAAAGCTTAGAAAAGGTTCAGAATGATCCTTTCATCCTAATTGGTTTTATAAAGCACCCCAAATCCTGAGTGTAATAGAACCAAGGAAAATTTCCAGGTAAAGTGCATTCCATTCTATGCCACCTGTACCTCTGTCCCAATAGAGTGTCCATGGAGTGTGTTTACCCTCTAACATCATCACAGCTAAAGAATTATGTTGATGGCATATCTGTGAGTACACTATCAGTCTGACTCCTGCTAATGAGGAGAGTCTCAGAAGATGAGAGTATGGGAAGAATGAACAGCCCAAGAACATGAGAATAAGACAAGGTTACTAACTGGGACTATTTTTTATATACTACCCAAGGCTCCCATGGGAATGTGATATTATGTTAAATGCTGTGGAGTCAGTTTCAACACAAAATAATCCTATACAGGATTTCTGAGGTTGTCAATCTTTACAGAAGCAGAAAGTCTCATCTTTCTCCCACAGAGCACCTGGAGGGTTCAAACTGCCAACCTTGGTGGTTCGCACTTCAGTGTTTGTCCTATTTCCCCCACAGGAATAGGACTTCATTTTCCCAGCCAGGTCTTCAAGGATTAGACAGAGACCCTTTAAGTAGCTTCATTAAGTCACTCATATTCTGATACTCATTTTATCTTGGATTAGTGAAGTGTCTTTGTGGATCCAACATCAAGGGTAGCCAAATGTCTTTGTACCTTCCTCTGAGTCTCTTTCAAATAACCATGAGTGATGAAGATTCTCCACAGAGAAGAGGTCTTTTTGATTTATACACCTAGACAAACCAGAGGTATTGAAACTCTATTCCTTCCACTCCACCCCTCCACATCTCTCATGTGCTGAGGAGGGTGAGGAGACCAAACTAAATTACTAGAGAATGAAACCAGGTTGTGCTAGCAATAAGATCCCCCAGTATGTTTCATTCTCTAGAACCTGATATTTATGGTTGACTCTCAAGGTTATTATATCTGCAGCATGTAATTCATAAATTCCCCCCACATTTTGAATTTTAGACTTGTCTGTGAGAGTTTGTATGGTGATACTGTTTTTACGTAGCTGTACTTCAAAAGGAGCTGTTTCATTGTAGGTTGAATTGGGTACCATGTGGCTATAAATCACAAACACGCCACTCTGAAATAATTTCACTTTCCATTCAGATTTCTCAGACACATCCAATTCCATACAACGAGGTTCAAAAGATGTTGTTTGCCAATTTGGGTGTAATGGTCCTGTAAGAAATTTATAAGAAAGGGGGAAAAAAGTATAGTTATTACATTATTTCATTCTCTTCTTGATTATAATAAATTCTTTCCCACTTATCAATGTTGCTTTTGTCAGAGCTCTTCAACCACAATTTTGATACTTTTAAGTGTCTATTCCTTGTTTCAATAAGGAGTTCTGGTAGCATAGTGGTTATGAATCGGGCTGCAAACCTTAAGATCAGCAGTTCGAAACTACCAGCTGCTCCACAGAAGAAAGATAAGACTTTCTGCTCCTGTAAAGATTTACAGCCTCTGAAACCCTATCCAGGGTCACTATGAGTCGGAACCAACTCAAGGCACTTAACAACAACAACAACATTCCTTGTTTCAAGTAGGTTGCATATCCTAAGAATATCTCTTGCTTGGAGAGCTGAGAAAATAGATTTGAAATAGAAAACTGAGTTTTTAGGCAGCACTGCATCTCTTGTCAATTAAAAATTGTAGAAGGAAAGGGTGAAAATGAGGAAGGAAGGAGGGAAAAGAGGACTCACACATACTCTCCATACTCTTTAGCCTGCAGTAGGTAGGGTTGGCAGTCCAGGACACATGTCCTTTTGTTTTGTTTTGTTTTTGTTTTTTTATGTAAATGCTTCTTAATATGTATTGCCTTGAAGTCCTGGTTTGGTGCTGTAGGATAATGCTCTGGACTGCAAGGTCAGTTTGAGCCACAAGGTCAGTGGATCAAACCCACCAACCTGACGCTCTATACAGGGTCTCTTTGACTCAGAACAAACTCAATGGCATTTAGCAACAGCAACAAATGTGTCACCTTATCTGTGAGACCTTTGCTAAGTAATCTGCCACTCTGTTTTTTACCTTGCTTTAGCTTTCTTCAGGAAGATGTCACCCTCTAGCATATTATAAATTTAGTTGTCTCTTTGTTATTGCTTAGGACAAGACCTATCAATTTTATTCTGTTTTATTCAATGCTGCACCTTTAGCCTCTATAAGAGTGCCTGATATCTAGTGTATGCTCAATAAATATTCCTTGTTTGAGTGATAAGTCCTTATGTCTGAATTAGTTGTATTGTGTTTAAACTGTGACTCATCTTATCAATTCATGTTGTTGTTGTTGTTAAGTGCTGTCGAGTTGTTCCGATACATAGGGTTTCCAAGGAGTGGTTGGTGAGTTTGAGCTACCAACGTTGCCATTCAAACCAACTTTGCAGTTTAGTGCCACACCATCAGTTTGTAAGTATATATTATTTCAGACCTGATAGTGGTATCATTAACCAAGTTCCCCTAGATTGGGGTGGGGAACGTCCAACCTGTGGGCCTTAGAAGCCCATGAAATAATTTAGTTTGACCCTGCCAAGGCAACCACAAGCAGGACTCAAAATTTAGTAAATCTAGGAGCTTTTTTCAGTAACAACTTAAGTTTATATTAAATGATGCTCTTGGCAGAAAAAGGTTCCCCACCCTGCCCTAGAACAACAACTGCTATAAATTCATTTGTTTATAAATGAAGCTACTTGACTATTTCAATATAAGTATCACTAGTGTAAAAAACCCTAGTGATGCAGTTAGTTAAGTGCTTGTCTACTAACAGAAAAGCTAGCAATTCAAACCTACCATCCCCCCAGCAGGACAAAGAAGGGGCAGTCTATTATCAGCTATGAGGTGCTTCCGCTTTATCCTATAGGGTAGCTGTGAGTAGAAGTCAATTTGATGGCAACAGATTTGGTTTTGGTTTATCCCTAATTTAATGTTGTCCACAGTTAAGGCCTGTTCATTTATTCTCATGGGTATACATGACATTTAAATATTTATTTGCTAACTGCTTGCTTTTGCACAGATGTGTGATTTCAGGTTTCTACCCAAAATATAAGTTTGACTGTCTATGATTCCCCATAATTTTTGTTACAGGGAGCAAGATGTTTGTCCCATAATTAAAAAGAAGTGTTGGTAAGAATATAGCCTAGAAGAAGTTACATTTTGACTTAACTTCTCATTCCTTTGTAAATGGCTGATAAGATTCTAAGGGGAGACACTGAAGGAGAGTGAGGAAAAGATATATCTAGAATAAGAGGCAATGCTTCCACGTGTCTCCAATCAGTCCAAGAAATGTCTCCCTATGTTAGTTGTCAAAAGACAAGTGACTAGGAAGAAATGACATAGTTCTCTTTATTAATACTGTGGTTGTTAGGTGCCCAGGAGACAGTTGCGACTTGTAGTTTACTCTGTGTACAACAGAACAAAACACTACCCGGTCCTGCACCCTTCTCACAATAGTAGTAATGCTTTAGCTCAATGTTGTTGACATTGTGTTAATCCATCTCTTTTTAGGTCTTCCACTTTTTTGCTGAGCTTCCATTTTACCAAACATGATATCCTTTTCTAGGGACTGGTCCCTCCTGATAGTATGCCTGAAGTATGAAACAAGTCTCATCATCCTGGTTTCTAAGGATGCACTTCTTCCAACACAGATTTATTTGTTTTCTGGCAGCCTGTACTACTGTACTTTTAATATTCATAATTCAAATGCATCAATTCTTCTCTGGTCTTCCTTATTCTTTATCCAACTTTCATTTGTATATGAAACTGTTGATAGTCCAGTGCACCTCAGTCCTCAAACTGACATCTTTGCTCTTGAACACTTTAATGAGGTCTTATGTAGCAGATTTGCCTAATGCAATACATCAATTTCTTAACTGTTTCTTTCATAAGTGATAATAGTGGATCCAAGATAACGTGATCTTTGACAACTCCATTTTTATCCATTTATCATGATGTTATTTACTGGTCCAGTTGCGAGGATTTTTGTTTTCTTTACATTGAGGTCTAACCCATACTAAACACTGTGATCTTTGATCTTTATCAGTAAGTGTTTTAAGTTAAGTCCTCTTCATTTTCTGTCTTCTTTACATCACAGGTTGTTAATGAGTCTTACTCCAATCCTGATACCACATTCTTCTTATTATCCAGTTTCTCGGATTATTTGCTCAACATACAGATTGAATAAGTTTGGTGAGAGAATGTAACCCTAATGCACACCTTTCCTGACTTTAAACCATTTAGTATCCCCTTGTTCTGTTGGAATGATGGCCTCTTGGTCTATGTACAGGTTCCTCATAAGCACAATTAAGTGTTCTAGAATACCCATTCTTTGCAGTGTTAGCCATAGCTTTGCATGATCCGGATCAAAAATCTTTGCATACTCAAAAAGAGCAAGTAAACATCTTTCTGGTATTTTTTGCTTTCAGCCAAGATCCATCTGTCATTAGCAATGATATCCTTCATTCCATGTTGTCATATGAATCTTGCTTGAGTTTCTGGAAGTTCTCTTTCAATGTACTATAGTAGCCATTTTTAAATTATCTTTAGCAAAATTTTACTTGAATGTTATATTAATTATATTGTTAGATGATTTCTGCATTCCACTGGGTCACCTATCTTTGGGCATAAATATGGATCTCTTCCAATCAATTGGCCAGGTAGCTGTCTTCCAAATTTCTTGGTATAAATAAGTGAGTGCCTCCAATGCTGCATCAGTTTGTTGAAGGATTTCAATTGGTATCCCTTCAGTTACCAGAGCATTGCTCCTTGTCAATGTGTTCAGTGCACCTTCGATGACTTCTTTCAGTACCATTACCTCTTGATTAAATGCTACCTCTTGAAATGGTTGAACATTGACAATTAATTTTTTCTACAGTGATTCTGTGTATTCCTTCCATCTTCTTTTGATGCTTTTGACATCATTCAATAGTTTACCCATAGAATTCTTCAATATTTCAAGTTGAGGCTTAAGAAATGCTGAGTGTATTCTTTCCTTTTGGTTTTCTAAATCCAGGTTTTTGCACAGTTCATTATAATACTTGGCTTTGTCTTCTCAAGCTGTTCTTTGAAAATTTCCATTCAACTCTTTTACCTCCTGATTTCTCCCATTTACTTTAACATCGCTATATTGGAAAGCAAGTATCAGAGTTTCTTCTGACATTCATATAGGTTTTCTCTTTCTTTTTTGTCCTCTTAATGACCTTTTGCTTTCTTCCTGTATGATGTTCTTGATGTCATCCCACAACTCTTCTGGTCTTTGGTTATTTGTGTCTAATGCATCCAATCTGTTCTTGAGATGGTCTCTAAATTCAGGTGGGATATGTTCAAGATCATATTTTGCGTCTTTGTTTCCATCCTTCGCATTCCAATCACCAGTAATTATCAATACATCTCTATTGCATGTTTGATCAATTTCACATTGAAGATGTTGGTAGAATTCTTCAATATCATCATCGCTTGCTTTAGTGGTTGGTGCCTAAATTTGAATAGTAGTGGTATTAACTAGTCTTCCTTGTAAGCATATGAATATTATCCTATCACAGATAGCATTATACTTCAATATAGATCTCGAAATGTTATTTTTGATTATGAGTATGATGCCATTCCTTTTCAATTTTCTGTTCCCTGCATAGTAAACCATATGATTATCATATTTAAAATGGTCAATACTAATCCATTTCAGCTCATTGATGCCTAAGATATCTATATTTATGCATTCCATTATATTTTTGACTATTTCCAATTTCCATGTTCTGATCATTAATGGATATTTGCAACTATTTTTCCTTGTTTTGAATTGATGAGACCTCATCAGCAAATGAAGGCCCTGAAAGCTTTACTCCATTCACACCATCATGGTCAACTCTACTTTGAAGAGTTGAGGCAGCTCTACCCTAGTTATATTTTGAGTGCCTTATTATTGGAGAGGTTCATCTTCTATCCCTATATCTGACAATATTCTGGGGCTTTTTATAATGTTTTCATCTCCTGGTATTATATCTGACAGTGTTCTGCTGCTATTTGTAAGGTTTTCAGTGCCTTAACACTGAGAAGTAATCTGACTCTCCTTCTTCCTAACCAGTCTTAGTTTGAAAGCTTAAGTGAAATCTATACACCATGGGTGACCCTGCTGATATTTAAAATACCAGTAGCATTGCTTCCAATATCCCAGCAACACACAAACCACTATAGCACAACAAACTGACAGAAGAGAAGTGGAGCTTGCTAGCTTAATCCTTTTTATTTAATTGTTGCTGTTGTTAAGTGTCCTAGAGTTGGGTCCCAACCCATAGTGACCCTGTATAAGGTTTCTGAGGAGCAGCTGGTGAGCATGAACCGCTGCCCTTGCGGTTCAAGTGGACTTTGCTGTCCAGCACATTAACCAACAAATGCCACACCAGAACTTTACTATCGCTTGTGGTACTCAACATTTTCCACATCAAGGGAGAATTTCAAACATCTGATGAGTTCCATTCCACTAGCTATAACATACATATAAATACAAAGCAAGAGACAAATAAGAAGAAATGTCCTAATTCTTACAGAAGACTATTTGATCTGTATGGGTAGAGAGGGCTACAGAGTTAACTCTAGAAGTGTTCTGCTTTAGCAGAAAATTATGTGTTTAGTTTGGAACCTATAAACGAAACAAAATGTATTTATTTGAGGATTTGTGTGTATTCTAAAAAATATTCTAAGGCTCAGCGTACTTGTAAACTCTTGTTCGTATGTAAATGCAACGTGACAATAAGAGAAAGTGAGTCAGAATCTAAGAGAAGAAGAAAAAGAATGAGAGGACATCACTATTCCCCTAAGTCCCATTCATATTTTCTATAAAATTGGGAAATAATAAAAGCCCCACCACGCCAATTCTACTTGACTTGAGGATATGTGTGAGAGTGTCAGAGAAAAATGTTGCAGAAACCTGAGGTTAATTGTTCTTATTAAAATGCAAAATTAAATGTAGATTCCTGTATCTCAGATCCCTAGACCTATCAGAGTGATGGACATTCCTTTCCAGAGAAGAGAACTGAATGGGAGTGTCATCCAGTTAAGGGCAGGTCTATCTAGTTCATCTTTGTAACCCCAGTTCTTAGAATACTGCCTGGCATAGGATAGGTAATCACTAGAAGCTAGAGAATGAGGAAAAGAAAATTTTGACTTTCTTGTCAGCCCAGAAGACTTCTTCCTTGCACCAGAAACAAAGAAAAGTAAAGGTGAAGCATGCATGAAAGGTTACTCACCAAACTTTGCTGCACAGGTCTCACTGACAGCCTGCTGGGAGAGAAAATGAGAAACTGGTCAGGATAATAGCAGTGTCATCACTTTGTTGATTGATTTATTATAGCTTTAGATTCCTGAAACAAACAACTCTTCTATTTTTGTATAAGAATCCCTTCTTTTATCTCTATCTCTCATTTCCCTTTACAGATAATTGAACCCATTCTTTACCTTTTATCACCTAGATTCCCTGAAACTTTTAGACAAAAACTGAGATTCATTCCATCCACCTGACCTCTACACACAAGACAACTGTTTGGTCTTGGAGCGTCCTGTTCCTGGGCTCTAGTAATTTTCTTTAATAGTGATCTCCATACCCCAGTGACCAAACAAAACAATATCACCATGTGAGAAGACAATAATGAAACTATTTGTGTTTGTTTTCATTTTAAGTAATAAAAGCTAAACTATGCAAATAATTATAATCCGAATTGATACAACCACCTTTCCTGAGCATTCAGACAGTATTCAGACATCTAAAGTAACTGATATACTCTTAGCAGACCTCACTTTAAATCTGTTGCAACATACCAGAGTTCACATACTTCTGGATGTCATCAGTGTGATTAATTGTATAAATATAAATATTTAAAACATGATGCTCTAAAACACTTTGTAGGAGGATAGGTATAACCACATTTTTTTTTTTTTTTTTTGTACCACACAGATTTCATGTATTTTTTTATGGCAAAGTACTTAAGAGATGCTGCATGTTTTTCTTTTTGAGTGTTTCTGAGTGCTATGCTGAGAATGAATTAAAGGGGAGCAATAATAAAAGCAAGAGACAAGCAAAAAGACTATTGTAGTAATCTAGGTTAGAGGATCAACATCTCTGAACAAGGTATTAGTATTGGAGATGACAATAAGTAACTATAAAATAGAATCAACAAGTTTCTAACATGAGAGAATGAGAGGAGACAATACAATGGTGGTTCTAAGAGTTGTTGGCCTGAAAAATTGAAAAGATAAAATTTTTATTTGCTGAAATAAGCAAGATTTAAGAGGAGTTGTTAGGTGCTGTTGAGTCAGTTGTGACTCCTAGCACCCCTATATGAGTTTAACTGCCCTGTAGGGTTTCCTAGACGATAATCTTTATGGAAACAGATCACATCTTCCTTTCATAGAGCTTCTTTGTGGAAAGAGTACATTGGATGTTAAATTTGCTATGTTTATTAGATATGTAGGTTGTTGTTGTTGTTTACTGCTATCGAGTTGGTTCCGATCCATAGCAACCCTGTACAGGGTTTCCAAGGAATGGCTTGTGATCTTGAACCACCAACTTTGTGGTTCAAACTGACTTTGTAGTCATTAACCCACAGCACCACACCAGGACTCCTAGATATCTAGGTGGAGGGATCAAATAGGCAGTTGGATGAATGAGGTTAGAATATAAGAAGTTCTGTAGATACAAGTTTAGTAATCTTCAGTTGCTATGATGAGATGCTTTAAGACATGAGAGTCATGAGACCATTGAGTCACTGAGTGCAGAAAGAGGGCAGTGGAAGTACTGGAACACTGCAATATTTAGAGGTTGAGAGATGAAGAGGAATCAGGAAAGGAGTCTGATAAGGAACAGCCCAGTGTGTCAGAAAGGGACAGGAGACTGTGGGTTTTGGAATACAAGAGAAGAAAGCATTCAGAAAAGAGGAGTGACTAGCTGGTGTCAAATGCTGTTGATGAGTCAAGTCAAATGAGGACAGTTAACTGATTGGTTTGCCAATGTGGTAGTCATGGGGATTATAGACAAGAGTGGTTTCTGTGGTGTGATGATGACAGAGCTTCCTGAAAATGGGCTTAAGGGTGAATGGGAAAGAGAAATAGGAGGAGTTTTATTTCTAGGAAGAAGCAGAAAAACTGAATGGATCCTGGATGAGGATGAGATGCCATAGAGACTTTGCATTTTTGTGCATATTAGTTTTTATTTATTTTAACATGAGAGAAATAGCAGCATGATTATGTTGATGGGAATACTCTAGTAAATGGGGATCGGGAGTTTTAAACAGAATATGTAAAAGATAGAAGAGAATTGTTGGAGGAGTCGTGGGTAGGCAAAAGGAGGTAAGATCTAGTGTGGCTTTAGAGAGGTGGCTTTGGATAGGTGCATAGATAATTAATTCATAGTTGTTGCTGTTGTTAAGTGCCGTCGAGTCAATTCTGACCCATAGCAACCCTGTACAGGGTTTCTGAGGAGCAGCTGGCGAGCTTGAACTGCCAACCTTGCTGTTCAAACAGCTTTGCAGTCTGGTGCATTAACCCACAGTGCCACACCAAGACTCCCTAATTCATAACAGCAGGAAGGAAATGCAGTATAAAACCCAGTTGTCATCAAGGTGATTTCAGCTCATAGCAACCTCATATGACAGAGTAGAACTTCCACATAGGGTTTCCAAGAGGTTGTAATTGTTACAGAAACAGATAGCCACATCTTTCTCCCTTGGAGCAGCAGATGGATCCAAACCTGTTAAGAACTGATCACTTAACCCACTGTGCCACCAGGACTCTTTCCTTACCGGTTAGGCACTGTAATTACTGAAGTTATTTTATACAGTCAACATTTGTTTATATGAACCACATATTTAATCATGTACCATGGGCTCAGACATAACAACAATATGGTACAGGACCAAGCAGTGTTTCATTGTGTAGTACATAGAAGCTGACTCAGCAGTACCTAATAGCAATAACATTACTCATGTGTTTGCCCACCATTGTTTACTGTATCTCAGACTTTACATTCATGCTGTAAACCCCAGAAAGGACTGGCTTGGGTTATAAATTCTCAAGGGAGAGAGTTCCTCCAGTTCTTTCAAAGCCATGGTCAAATCAGACACATTTCCCTGTGTCCCATTCTATAGATCAGATTTATTTTGAGTTTAACCTTAAATTGAGATTATAGCTCATTAGAATTCCAGCTTTATGTGTGAATCATCTGTTAAATTCCTCACCTTAGCCCAGACTTAGGCTTTATCTAAGTTCTGTGCATCCATCAGAACAAAATTTCTAGGTGACCAAGTTTGGTTAAATTATGTCAGATTGACTATCCTTTGATGCTCCCTGATCTGCAGTGTTCCCTCTTTCACTTAGTTTTTAACTTCTATCAAAAATTAACAGAACTCCACATTCCTTCCTTTCTTGTTGTCTCAGAGATGAGGTGTTTTTTGTTTTGTTTTGTTTTGTTTTGGGTTTTTTCATGCTCATTACATGTGATTCCTCCTGCTGTAACTGGTGGTCTGCAATTCCTTACTTTACATAAATAATATTTTTATATGTGAAATTCTGCCAGAGTGTAATAATAATGGTTAATATCGTTGAACACTATTATGAGCTGGGTACTCGTAACCTCTTTTGCTTTATTTTCATCTAATGTTCACAATACCACTAGTAGGACAAACCATCTGACCCTGTGCTATTATTTACATTCTGTGTCTAGGAGAGCACAGATCACAAGAGGATGGGAGGAGATACATGCAACTCTTTCTTAATTAACTCATCCAGTATGAACATCACAGACATGCTAGGAATTGCCTTTCGAGGACTGGGAATGAGTCATACGGAACCTCTTTATTGACTTTATGATTGACAGAGACACACCTGCTACACAGGTGTGGTTATAGTACAACCTACAGTCAGTGTAGTAATAGGTTTCATCATAGTCACCACACTCCCTTATGGGGAGGGACTGTGGAATGCTGCCTTGAGAAGAAGGATGAGGCTGTCTCTGAGCCAAGTGAGAAAGGTTTCTGACTGATAATCAGTGCTTACCATGAACTAAGTGTACAAGTGTCATTCCTGCAATATTCCTGACCTAAAGGCATGGAGTAGTGCCTGGTGAGTTTGAACTGTCAACCTTTTTTCTTAGTTGCTGAGTGCTTAATCACTGCACTACCAAGCTCCAAAATGCAGTATACATGAACAATTATGCAAGTGAGTGGTAGCTATCATGGGGAATTTTAGAACTTCCTTTTCTGTCTGCTTCTGTTTTCTCACAGAATCTAGAGACAAAGACCTCAGCTGAGAGTGAGAATGGGAAAAGAGACATTGAGTGTTTAAAAAGCTGTTGTTGTTGTTAAGTGTCGTTGAAGTGGTTCCCACCCATAGTGACCCTGTATAGGGTTTTTGAGAAGCAGCTGGTGAGCTTGAACTGCCGACCTTTTGGTTCAAACTGATTCGGCAGTCCAGCACATTAACCCACAGTAAATTAGAGAGTATGAAACAGTCTGGTAGAGGAGTGGGAGAATGAACAGACTGGAAAAACGTAAGCTGTTTTACATAGCAACACTCAAGTTCCACTATAGGTTGGTTGTTGTTGTTAAGTGTCGTCGAGTCGATTCAGACCCATAACAGCCCTGTTTAGGGTTTCCAAGGAGCAGCTGGTGAACTTGAACCACTGACCTTGCAGTTCAAATGACCTTGCAGTCTGACACATCAGCCCACAGGGCCACACCAGGTAGTAATGAATTTTAAAAAAGACTTTTGTTTTTTTAGCTACAACAATCAGTGAAAGACATAAAGCAGTTGAATTTAATCAGGGTTGGGGTTGTCTAGGGTTAACTTATTATCAAGTTGAGTATTATAAAAAAAAAAAACAAAGCTAGTAAGTGGATTTATGCAAAAGAGAGATTTAATTGTAGATGATAGAATTTAAGTTGTGTAAGCAAGGAAAGGCATGAATGGGGTGAGGGACAATGTTACCTTAATAATAACCTTGCATCGTTGAATGAAGGATTAAAAATTGAGTGTCATGATATGGTAAGAGCACTCAAGCAAGCAGTCTTCTAGATTTATCTCTATAGTTTTATGAGGTAAATTTTCCAGTTAAAACAATCAATGAAACAATGAATCAAGAAAAATTAACTTAGAACATGACTTTCAAAGTATTGAATGTTAATGTTAAAGTAAGATGAAGAAAAGGAAACATTTATTAGATTTCTATTAAAACATTAATTAACTTAATGCTTATATATTAATATGGGGAGTGCAGTGGCTTGGTAGGATAAGCATTGGTTTGCAAACCACAAGGTTAGCGGTTCAAACCCACTAGTCATTCCATGGGAAAAAGTTGAGGCTTTCTGCTCCCACAAAGGTTTACTGTCTTGGAAACCGTGTACAAGATTGCTGTGAGTCAGAAAGCAACTTGATGGCACTTAACAACAACAATTTATTAATATATAAAATATACTTTAGTAAAGTCAAGATGGGTTTTCATTTTAAATAAACTACATTAAGTATATTATTTAACTCATCCTTATATATTTATTTTTTAAATATCTTTGTAGTTGCATAAGGAGTCCTGCTGGAATAGTCAATTACACATACTTGGTGGTATAGGGGTTGTTAACTGCAACATTAACAGTTTGAACCCACCAGTAATTCTGAGGGAGAAAGATGAAGCTATCTGTTCCTTTAAATATTTACGGAAATCCTATCAGGTCACTCTAAGTCAAAATTAACTCAACAGCAGTGGATATTTTGGCTTGGTTTTAGTACACAAACTTGTACTTTAATACAATTTCTAAAAATGAGTATAACAATATTGGGAATTGAACTTTATTAGTAAAGCAGTTCAATCAAAAAATTTTGAAGTCACTGTCTCTTGCAACTAGTGCTCTTAAAATGATTTCATCCTCATTTTGGCATTTTCTTAGATGTTACATTTCAAACTAATTTAACCTATGGTAGGCATGATATAGAGACTACCCTAACTTTAATTTCCTCATCTATAAAATATGGGAAATAATAGGGACTGTCTCCTTGAGGTTATTGTTGAGATCATTGTTGTGAAGAGCTTTGACCAGGTATCTATTAGAGTCTGTGCAGTAAATACTAGCTATTTTGATAATGATACTGATGATGGTGAAGAACTGGACAATAATTTAAGCACATAGATTGCCAACATTATACTAGCATTGTGAGTGAGGTAAACAAATGTAATTTCTGGTTCTTACTTCTCTTAAGAAGTTTATAATCCTACTATAAAGACATAAATACACATAAGATTCAATTAGAGAACAATCTAAATATGTTGTTGTTGTTGTTAGGTGCCATCGAGTCAGTCCTGACTCATAACAACCTTATGCACAGTAGAACAAAACACTGCCCGATCCAGGGCCAACCTCATTACTGTTGCCATTCTTGAATCCATCGATGCTGCCATTTGGACAATCCATCTCCTTGGGGTCTTCTTCTTTTTCTTTGACCCTTCACCTTACCAAACATGATATCCTTCTCCAGCGACTGGTCCCTCATGACAATATGTCTGAATGAGAAATGAAGTTTGGCCATCCTGGCCTCCAAGGAGCACTCTGGCTGCACTTCTTCCAAAACGGATCTCTTGGTTCTTTTGGCAGCCCATGGCACTTTCAATACTCTCCTCCAACACCATAACTCAAAAGCATCAATTCTTCTACAGTCTTCCTTACTTACTGTCTAGCTTTTGCATACATATGAGGTTATTGAATATACCATGGCTTGGGTCAGTTGCACCTTAGTCCTCAAGCTGACATCTTTGCTCCTCAACACTTTTAAAAATGTTATGTGCAGCAGATTTGCCTAATGCAATACATTGTTTGATTTCTTGACTGCTGCTTCCACGAGTATTGATAGTTGATCCAAGAAGAATGAAGTCCTTGACAACTTCAATCTTTTCACCATTGATAAGAATGTTGTGTATTGGTCCAGTGATGAGGACTTTTGTTTTCTTTACATTTAAATGTAATCCATACTGAAGGCTGAGCTCTTTGATCTTCATTAGTAAATGTTTTAAGTCCTCTTCACTCTCAGCAAGCAAGATTGTATCATCTGCATATCAAAGGTTGTTAATAAGTCTTCATCCAATCCTGATGCCATGTTTTTCTTCATAGAACTCAGCTTCTCAGATTATTTGCTCAGCATACAGGTTGAATAAGTATGGTGAAAGACTACAACCCTGTCACACGCTTTTCTTAACTTTAAACCATTCAGTGTTCCCATTTCTGTTCAAACGACTGCCTCTTGGTCCAGGTACAGATTACTCATGAGCACAATTAAGTGTTACAGAATACTCATCTTTGCAGTGTTGAGCATAGCATGTCATGATCCACACGATCGAAAGCCTTTGCATAGTTAATAAAGCCCAGGTAAACATCTTTCTGATATTCTCTGCTTTCTGCCAAGATCCATCGGACATCAGAAGTGATATCCCTCGTTCTATGTCCTCTTCTGAATCCGGCTTGAACCTCTGGAAGTTCTCTGTCAATGTATACTTGCAACCATTTCTGTATTACCGTTAGTAAAATTTTACTTGCATGGGATATCAAAGAGATTGTCCGCTGATTTCCGCATTCCACTGGGTCGCTTCTCTTTGGAATGGGCACACATATGGATCTCTTCCAATCAGTTGGCCAGATAGTTGTCTTCCAAATTTCTTGGCAGAGATGAGTGAGTGCCTCCTGTGCTGCCTCACTTTCTTGAACGATTTTTATTTCATCAATTCCTGGTGCCTTGTTCTTTGCCAATTCCTTCAATGCATCTTGGACTTCCTCCTTCAATATGATTGGCTCTTGAGCATAAGCTACCTCTTGAAACGGTTGAACATTAACCATTTCCTTTTGGTACAGTGACTCTGTGTATTCCTTCCATCTTCTCTTGATGCTTTTTGCATCATTCAATAATTTGCCCAGAGAATCTTTCAATAACGAAAGTCGAGGCTTGAATTTTTTTTTCAGTTCCCTCAGCTTGAGAAATGCTGAGCGTATTCTTGATTTTTGATTTTCTGATTCCAGATCTTTGCACATTTTGTTGTAATATTTGTCTTTATCTTCTTGAGCTGATCCTTGAAATTTTCTGTTCAGCCCTTGTACCTCCTCATTTCTTCAATTTGCTTCAGCATCTTGATGCTGGAGAGGAAGTTTCAGTGTTTCTTCTGACATCCATTTTGACCTTTTCCTTCTTTCTTGTCTTCTTAATGACTTTTTGCTTTCTTCACGTATGACGTTCTTGCTGTCTTCCCACAACTCTTCTGGTCTTTGGTCTTTAGTGTTTAATGTATCAAATATGTTCTTCAGATAATCTCTAAATTCGGGTAGGGTATATTCAAGGTCATATTTTGGCTCTCATGAACTTGTTTTCATGTTCTTCAGCTTCAGTTTGAATTTGCATATGAGTAATTGATGGTCCGTTCCACTGTTGGTCCCTGGCCTTGTTTTTACTGATGATATGGATAAATATAAACGGTGCCAAAGTAAGTACATCCCACAGATAGTATCTGTGCCATCTATTTTTCTTTGACTTTTTATTGTGAATTGAATGCAGGTTTATAAAGAAGATCATAAGTTTCACATTTAGCAAATCAAACATTTGGTTTCATCTCAGTGACTGCAATCCCTGCCTACAACAAGTTATTCGACTTCCTCCCTGTGGTTCCTATTTCCATGCCACCATCTTCCATCCCTTGTCTACTTTGTCCTTATGTAAATGTTACCCTTTTGATCTTGAATGATTGACATTCTATGATGAACATACCTTACTAGTATTGTTATCCCTTTTATATATCTACCTACTGCTTGGCTGGAAAATGGATCACAAAGGTGAGTTCCATTCCAGACCTGAAGGGTGGTCATTGGCCATAGACTTAGGTTCCTCCAGTCTCTCTCTGACCAGTAAGCATGGTGTTTCTTTTTATAATTTTGAGTTTTGTTCCACATTTTCTTCTACTTTACTTGGTAGCTTCTAATGTGATCCATTTCAGAGCAGTTGGGAGTGGTAGCTGGGCACCATCTAGTTCTTCTTGTCTTAGAGTCATGGTGACTGATGTTTACCTGCTCCCTTGGTCCCCTGGACCAGTTAATTCCAAGTATCTTCAATTTTCATCACTCTTCTTTCTTACACACATGGAGAGACCAGTAATTGCATCTTAGATGGCTGCTCATGAGGTTTTAAGATCTCATTCACTACTTACCAAAGTAGGATGTAGAGCATTGTCTTTGTGGACTTGTGCCATCTATTACCATGTACAATGAGTGTGAGAAGAAATGTAAGACCACAGAGTCAGAAATTCCAGGTATTTCACTGTGGGCTGTTTGGGGCTACAGAAATCACCAATGTGTTAGTCTCTAATTATTGCAACAAATGGAAATAAATTTAATCATAAAAATCATTTTAGCAGTGAGACATAGTCTCTAATTGAGGAAGTCAGGCAGATAAGCAAAGATTATTATTTTTTAAAGTTCTTTTAAAATTTTCTTCATTATAGTGTCATTAGTAATAATGGTATAAATATTAATTGGCTTTAACTTCAAGCTCAGAGGTTCAAACTCACCAGCCACTCCTCGGAAACCCAATGAGTTGGAACCAACTCAACAGCACTTTAGAAACACAACAATAACATCTATTGTGGAGTGCAAACCACAAGGTCCAAGGTTCAAGCCTGCCAGTTACTCTGCAAGAAAAAGATGAGGCTTTCTTCTCCTGCAAAGATTTAATGCCTTGGAATTCCTAAAGGGGGGTCACTATGAGTTGGAGCCAACTACATGGAGCTTACCAACATCTATTGAGAGGAAAGCCTACCATGTGTCAGACCCTGTACATTTTCATTAATCCTTACAGCAACTGTTTAAGATCCATATCACTGTACTTGTTTTGCATATGAGGGAATGAGGATAAGAAAAACTCAATAATTTTCCTAAATCATACAACTGACAAGAAGTCAGACTAAGATTCAAACCCAGCCTGGCTGACTAAAGAATCTTACCCCTACCACTCCTTGGGGGCATTTCTATTTATAATTTTGGTGATGTTTGAAAGGAATAAATGTTGTGGTTGTTAAGTGCCATCGAATCGATTTTGACTCATAATAACCCTATACAGAGTTTCCAAGGGGCAGCTGGTGGGTTTGAACCACCAACCTTGTGGTTAGCAATCCAGTGCTGATTCTACAGCATCATACCAGGACTCTGGAAGGAATCCATACATACTTATATATGGAGCTCCGGTAGTGTAGTGGTTATGATTCGGGCTGCTAACCTCAGGGTCATCAGTTCGAAACTACCAGCTGTTCTGCAGGAGAAAGTTGAGGCTTTCTGCTCCCGTAAAGATTTACAGCCTCGGAAACCCTGTACAGGGTCGCTGTGAGTCAGAACCGACTCCATGGCACATAACAACAACAACTATATATATATGTGTGTGTGTGTGTGTGTATTTTTAATTTATACTTATATTTTTATATGGTATAAAAGAAGGTTTCAGATGTAATGTAGTTTAGTTCATTACTGCTTAGAAGGACCAGTCTGTTGCAACCTAGTTGATTTAAGGCAAAATTCACATAATTGGGCTAAAAGAGACCAAAACATAATAATTCTTTCTTCAGACCAACCTTATTCAAATTATCATTTTGAAATTGAATCTACTTCTCATGGTCAGCAGTTTGAAACGATCAACGGTTCTATAAGAGAAAGATGAGGCTTTCTGCTCCTATAAAGATTTACAGCCTCTGAAACCCTATGCAGGTTTCAGAGTCGGAATTGACTCCACCGCACATCATCATCACCACCACCTGCCGTTAAGAACAACTACAACTTCCCCATTTGAAGTAGCCTTCATTTCATTGAAGCAAAGACTCACTTAAGCATCCAGTTCATTTAGAGACAACTTCTGTGAGAGATTATTTTCATTAAGGAAGGAAACAAATTCCTTGGACTCCCTACCTATCCCTTTAGTTGAATGTCTTTTGAAAGAAAAAGGAAACAAAGTTAGAAAGAAAAATAGAAAGAGAGCGAGAAAGGGAGGGAGGGAGGAAGAAAATTGCCCCCAAGGGAATTTCTCTAGTGGTCTAGAAGTCAGTCAGTCATCCTTTCTTATAATTTTTGAATTGTTGTTGGATGCCATGGACTTAAAGTGACTCTTTGCACAACAGAAAGGGCTCTGGTAACGTAGTGGTTAGGAATCTGGGTGTGAACCTTAAAGTCAGCAGTTAGAGACTACCAGCTGTTCCACGAGAGAAAGATGAGACTTTCTGCTCCCGTAAAGATTTTCAGCTTCAGAAACCCTGTACAGGGTCGATATGAGTCGGAACCGACTCCACAGCACATAACAACAACAACATGCACCAGTCCTGAAGAGCCTAGAAAATCTTAAAAGTATGTAGAAAAGGCTACAGTGGAAATCAAATAATGTCAAAATCCAAGGTTCATGGATATTGTGATGAGGCAGAAACCGTCACCTCATAATGACTCATCCGCAGGCTGCTCAATCCACTTTCCAAAAGATGTTTCTTTGTGGCCACCAGGGAAATGGCTATGCTGGCAAGTGGGAAGTTAATCTCATTGTCACAATGTTACTTACAGTGTCAGCCATGACACTGGCTTTTACCCATAGAAACTCCAACCTCCATGGCATTGTGTCAGGATAATATCCTGAAAACCTTTTAAAGGCCACCAAATTTGGAACAAATTTGGAACTGTATCTTCAGATACAGAGCCTGTCATTGGGAAGCTGCGTGTTCCCTAGAAAAAGAACCCAGGATCAGAGCTCAAAGACATTGTTGTTGTTGTTAAATGCCATCGAGTCGGTTCCGACCCATAGCGACCCTGTACAGTGTTTTCGAGGCTGTAATCTTTACGGGAGCAGGCAGCCTCATCTTTCTCCCGCAGAGCGGCTGGTAGTTTCTAACTGCTGACAGTAAGGTTCGCAGCTCGATTCATAGCCACTACACTACCAGAGCAAAGGCATACGGCTGATTTAATTCAGTTCTGGTAAGAGGTATCCTTGATGCCTCTGGCTTTATTACATTTCCTCTCTTCCTTTCTAGGAGCTGTATGTGACTTTGAAAAGGGCATTTCCCTCCTCTATTAGTTGGTTTCTTAGTCAAATGACAGATCTGATGAGATGGATAGCCCATGTTAGATATCCCATGTTCTTCAAGGCCATCAGGCTAACAAGATGATTTTAGAGGGAAAAAACACTTTCATGTTGACGCTATTGTTATCATCACTCTTTCCCCTTTTCACAACTCTAAACAGATAGAAACTCTAGAAATACTTTTCTTGCTGCTTAAAACGTCACTGCTCTAGACAACTCATACTTCAGTTTTGCTCTTTATTACCCTTAGATACACTTTTCATCACTGTGTTTAACAGCTGTAAGAGACTATGAGGAACAAATCCATTCCTCCACTACCACTTTTCAGATGAAGAAATTTGCAACCAGAACAATTCAATGACTTTCTCAAATGGATACAACAGATTATAGGAAGACCTCGTATCCCAGTCTTCAATTGATGCATTCCTTGAGAGAGTAGAGGTGTGATCAGAAGTGGATTTGTTGCAAACTCCTATTTACATTTGTGGGATATACATTTTAATGAGTTACTGTGTAAAAATGTAGCTAGAGCTCCACTTGACCTAACTACATTAATACCAGCATCTAGTGCAGGGAAGGAAACCTTTTCTCTGCCAAGGGCCATTTGGATATTTATAACATCATTTACTATAAACTTATGTTGCTATGAGAAAAACTCCTAGATTTATTGAATTTTTAGTCAAGTCTGCAGTTGCCCTGGCAGGGACAGACCAAATGATTTGGCAGCCTAATACTGCTTGTGCGTGGGCTGTTCCCAGTGCTAATCTAGAGTGTGCTGCTACTTTATGTATCATTTCTCAAATGCTTTTAAATGTCTTAAGTGGTAATACCATATCTTTGAAATCCTCACTGGTTTCTACAATCACTGATTTCATACCACAGTCCTTTCTTGAATGGGCACAGATCACCACTATCTTTAAATGTGCCCAATTAAGTGGGCTAAATCCTAAATTAAATACAGCATTTCTTACCTTTCTTTCTTTTTTTTTTTTTTCCCACTCAGGCATATATAATAAATTACATCTCCAAAGGGCACATTCTGCAAGTCTGCTCCTGGCCACGAGTTCTTAGTCCTTCTCCTCTTAGTTGATGAATCTAGAGTCCTCCATGCCCCCATCTCTACCTCCATCTCTGGTGCTGCTGCTTCTCTGGATAAGGTCCCACATTCTATTTGTGTGTTCCTCTCTTGATGGTCCTAGGGTCCTCTGTTTCTGGACTGTAAGATTAATCACTCCCCTTTTTTTTGTTACAAAACTTCTACCTTTACAATTGTGACAGTCGCGATTAGTCTTGATAACAATTATTCACTACTGAATCTTACGAATCTTATCCCCATCTCCTTTCACCAGACCCATCTAGACAAGATGATAACTATTCAGTGGGGACTCTTTCTTTCTCCCCACACTCTTAACTAAGCTCCCTCTTGAAACCTTGTAAGCCAGTCACTTCGTGCCTTTATAGTCCCCTCATTTTAGATAGCCAATATCTAAGCTGCCCATCCCTATCTACCCTGTGCACAGAGCGGATAGCATTGATACTTGATTTGAAGACTCTTTCCCTCTCTGTTGGTATGTAGAGTCTTACCTTTCTTTTGGTAAATGTTACATATCCAATAGCAAGAAAACATCTAATAATGACCTAACTTAGCTCCATTCCCAGCATACAACCCCTTTCTCTAGGTCGAAATTTGGGCTGGAGCTCAATGGGAAATTCCTGATAAATATCAGGGGCTTCCCAAATAGGAATGTGCTTCCTCCTTCCTCCAAGAAGCCTTCCCTGAGTGCCCCAGTTCAAAGTCATTGCTCCCTCTTTTGAACTCCTAAATCAATTACATTGTGCACTGCCCTTATATAAATTGTTGATCACTATTCTATAGCTGAAAGGAATATTATGATAAAGAAATCCAGTACCCCACCACTATTTTTCCAGATGAAGAAATTTAACGAGAAACGACAAATGGCTTTCTAAAATTTGTAAACTGGTTATTGGAAGTCCTCAAATCAGAATGCAGATCTTCTTACTCCTATTTCAGTTGTTCGCCACACCCCCTAAATTCTTATACTAGCTAGTTGTCATTCACTTTATTCTGTCTTCTATTATTATCTTTTTATGTCTTTTCCCTCAATTGTACTATTAATCTGCATATGATCTCGAGGGCAAAGATCATATCTGACACCTTTTTTAATTCTATCAAATTTAATTCTATCAAATTCTATCAAATTGCCAGAAAAGGAGTAAATACTCTACAGGCATTTGTCAATGGACTGACTTAATCTAGTCATTCCATCTAACTCAGTTCTACAACTAACTTTTAGTTCTTTCTGATATTTCCCTCTTAGAGTACTTAGATAAACCTCAAAATCCATATGTCATAATAAGATTGGAATCATATTGAAATTATTTATGCCTACATTTCTCTTCCTTTCTATCAGCTATAATAATACTGAACAACAATAACAACAACAACAACAACAAAAATAACAGGCAAAAAAAAGAATTATAATAAATAGCCTCATGTACTATCACCTCCTTACCTTGGATGGGAGAAAAAATAATAAGGCTATAATGCAGAAGCAAAGCAATTGGAAAATTATTGTTGCATAGAGGAAATATAGCTTCCAGGATGATCTTGTTGCTCCTTGAGGACTTGACTCGTTTAAAGGCATATTCTCCAAGTGACTCAAACTCATTTTCTGGAGGAATGAGAGCTGTGGACAGCAGATACTCACAAATGATGGGTGAACTATGCAACAAGTCATATTTTGTAGTATTATGGTAATTAGTAGTGGGTGTAGGAGGTGGAGTTTTCCTTCTGACAGTGTGTTGGAAAATGATACTTCTAGGCTAAGTGCTGACTCTCATTTGGATCCTGGCCAATGGAAAGAAACGGAAAGGAAAGGAAGGTTAAGAGCCAATACAAACACACAGGATAAAAGAACCGACACTAGGGAAGTTGTCAGAGGAAAATAATAAAAATAAAACAACTTCTTTCCTGAAGCAAGAGGAAGTGCAGTGGCACTCAATAGCCTCAGTATTGTACAGCATTCTAACTTGTATTTCCAGATGAGAAAATTGTGTTTTAGAGCAAGAAAGAAAGTTCAAGATTAGACCATAAAATGCTTCAGATATAGTGTACATTCTAGGTAAAGAATTTGGGGACTGAAAAGGGAAATACATGATTTGAAAAATATAGAATGCCATCAATTTCTAAGATATAAAATGCATTCTTTTTTTATACTTAAAAGATCAAGTTATTACTAGAATTGAATCAAAATTTAAAAATACAATGAACTCAGTTTTCTTATACCTTACAACTTAAAAAACCTAAAAACTCAATGCTGGTATCAAAAAGACATAGAGTTACCATACAAAAGGATATTTGCCGGTACCCTGCAACAGGTCTGAGCTTATTCCAAAAAAAAAAAAAATTAGAATTTCTTCCTGGCACCCAAAATGCCAACTCACTACAAAATTGAGGAAGTCCTGCTATTCTCTGTACAGTGGTATCCCTAGGGTTGATGTCACCAATGCGATAATTCGTGGAGTCGCCCCTTCCTCAATGAACCACCTCCCATGCCAGACCATACAGAATCCTCAGTTGTGTTTCCTATCAATTTTTATCAAAGAATAATGTGGTACAGCTGTACATTGCTTACATGCAAGGTTTTTTCATTATAGGAATAGTAATTAAATTGTTCAGTAAAATCTTTTTATATTGAATGACAATTTTGTTAGTTAAAATATTTGTAACAAAGCAAAAGTCTTATTTTGATTTTTCTCCTTCTTTTCCTTTAATTACTATTTTGTTCTCAAAATAGTTATTTATCACAATATTACAGTTAAAATGCCAGAAAATTTTATAAAACCTCTTTCCTGTCTACTGTAAAGATACTGTTAGCAACAAAACAATAGTGTGTGCTTGTAGCACCTGTAGGTGAATCCTGTAGCACTGGCAGAAGAAGTCACATGATTGGAAAATTCATTGTAATTGGGTAGTCATGACAACTATAACCAGAGTGTGTTAGAAGGCTCAAAAAGTAAATCTGCACAAACTTTTAGCCTTGTAAGTATATTGATACATGTAAGCTGTGCTTACAAAAATAGTTTTTGTTCCTATAACTACGGTGGTGGTTACATACCATGGAGTAGGTTCCGACTCATAGCGACCCTGTACAGGGTTTCCGAGGCTGTAAATCTTTAGGGAGCAGAAAGCCTCATCTTTCTCCCGCGGAACAGCTGGTAGTTTCGAACTGCTGACCTTGAGGTTTGCAGCGCAATTCATAACCACTACGCTACTATGGAAATTTTAATAAAAAGTAATAAATTTCTGCTGAAACACCACATAAAAATTTTAGTCATTTCCATGTCACCGCCTCTGGACTGACTGGACAACAGTGTCACTGGTTGCATCTGAACCTCCTGTGACCCCCTAGTGATGTCACTGTCTCTACATCTGTTGGTTCATTTGTTAAAATGGAACCACTACCGTTTGTCACTTTACAGAATGCCAGCATCATATGCTAGAAAGAATATGTTTTTTAAATCTTATGGACCTAACAGTGGAGTCTGGTGCTGTCCAGAACAATTGGCCCTGTGGCCTTAGCACATTCTTAGACTTCTCTGACTTTTAATTTCCTAATTATAAAATAGAAAAATGAAACATTCCATTTCATAATGCTTTTGTGAGAATTAAATAAATGTGAATACTTTGGCTCAACAAGTATACAAGTTCTCTCCTACCCTCCTTAGAAATTTTGTGAAGATTAAATACATGATGAAATTCAAAAAATGAAAACTCATGCTCTGTCTTTTTAAGTCCTACAGGGTAATTCAACTGTTGTTGTTGTTGTTAAGTGCTGTCGAGTCGGTTCTGACCCATAGCGACCCTGTACAGGGTTTCTGAGGGTATAAATCTTTACGGGAGTAGAAAGCCTCATCTTTCTCCCGTGGAGCGGCTGGTAGTTTTGAACCGCTGACCTTAAGGTTCGCAGCCCAATTCGTAACCACTACGCTACCAGAGCTGACGTGTATTTAAATGAAAGGAGGAAAAGTACAACTACTTTGAAGACAATATTTTTTCAATCTAAGATCTTTCAAATAAAATACAATAGTCTAAATATTTATTATCTTCATTTATGAAAGAGGAAACTAAGGATAATAGAAGATTAGTGGTGTTTCAAACCACTTATAACTGGGATAGAGTGGGATTTGAACCCAGGGATACTGTTTTGCAACTCTGGTATCTTCTCTTGGAACCTCCCACATTGTTTACAGCAATATTACTTATTTGTCATCGTTTAACTTAACCTTAGCTTACTTTCATCCATTGACTATCTCAGAAGAGAAGAGTCATACAAGAATAATTTTTGGATATGATCATTTTTTGTGGCTTAGTACATTAGATGTTGTGATGCAGGGAGGGAGCTTACTTTAAAAGAAAAGTTACGTCTTGCTCCTACAGCTCTTACACTTGCATTGTGTCCAGACCACAGATATAAAGGCCTCAGGATTAACTAGTTGACCTCAGTCAGGTTTCCTTCCTGTTCTTCTGGTCTGTTCCTTTTCCTGTCTCTTTTCCAAATCATAGTTGGATCTGCTTCAGATTACTCATTTCAGAAAATGTTCATTCAAATGAAGATCAGTTCCAAATAAAATCTAGTTCCTCCCTCTGCTCTTACCCCATGGTTGTTGTTCTTTTTAAGTGCCATCAAGTCAGTTCTGACCCACAGCAACCCTGTATAGGGTTTTCAAGGAGCAGCTGGTGAGCTTGAACTACCGACCTTGTGATTCAAACTGACTTTGCAATCCAATGCATTAACACACAACACCACACCAGAACTCCATCCAACAGTTAGATGCTGGTATATACAGATTTATAATTTTGATGTTATGAAATTATTTTGGAACTAATAATGTGCTTACCTCAAGAAAATGTATTGCTGGGCTCAGAAATGAAAAATAAGCATCAAGTTAAGACAGGTGGAAGTGAGAAAGACTTTTTGAGATTCTAGAGTAGTGAGTCACAATTTGCACAGCTCTGATATTGCAAAACAACATTGGAAAAAACAAGCCTACTTCCGTCAAGTTGATTTTAGACTCACAGCAACCCTGTATAGGATTTCCAGAGCTGTAAATCTTTCCAGGAGCAGAAAAGAATTCCATGTTACATCTCTGAACATTGCGAGATGTAAATGACCACAAAACTCATGAGGTGTATTTGTCTTAGATACTTGGGAAGAGAGTTTTTTCCAATTAAGTTCAACTAAGAAATCTATGTCAAATATGTACTGCCTGTTCATCACTATCCTAACACCTACTGGGGAAACAAATAAAAATATACACACAGTCACAGTTATGAAGAAATTGGCCACCTAACCAAACTATTGTTGTTGTTAAGTGCCATCGAGTCAGTTTTGACTCATAGCGACCCTGAATAGGGTTTCTGAGGCTTGTAAATCTTTGCAGGAGCAGAAAGCCTCATCTTTCCCCTGTGGAGTGGCTGGTGAGCTTGAACCACTGAAACTGTGGTTCAAAGTCCAGTGCTTATCCTATGGAGCCACTGTGTTTCCCCCAACTAGATTGAAACTTATTAAATTGAAAGACAGATGACCAAAATAAATACTGTGGGACAGAGCTGCATACAATAGAAAGATCTAGGTAAGTTGAAACAATTGAAAAGATAGTTTAAAATTAGATTTAGAGGGAAAAGGAGGGAGCTCTTTCTTGAGGGAGTGTTAAAACATGAAAAGTATAAATAAGAATTGAATGACAGACTAACATATGTAACACCCTCACACATCTGGAAATGTTAGAAATTTAAATGAATTTAATAATGAAAAAAATAACTGAACATGGAAATGAAGCATTTCAGTAAAAAAAACAGTAAAAGAAAATCCCTGTATTTTTCCAATTAAAAAAACGCAGATGGCAAGATGTGCTTGGTTAACAATTATAACTATATTCATTGTTGCTTTAATTCAGAATGAATTATCAACCTCCTCTCAGTATATTTGTTGATTAAATTACACTAAATGTGTTCGGCACTTCTGGGTGTCTTCTGGGTTTACAATTACAATGAATATCAAGCAGTCTTCTAGTGATGTTTCTATTCCTAGAAATGATTAAAGTGATGCTTGGAAGAATAAATGACTTATTGATAGAAGTAGAACAGATATCCTATCCGTTGGATTCCAAACCTATCCATATTATTTGTATCTCTCATGCTCAATTATATGAGTTAAGAAGGTTCTGTGTGGCATACACACAGTAAGAAATGAGTTAAAATTGGAAAAAGATAATTGGGTGGGATTCCTGTTTCCTACATAACCATGTTTGTTAGGTCTGCATTCCTTACCACAATCCTCTTATACAACTGTAGATGATTTTATCCTTGCTAAAAGGAGCTCTGGTAGCGTAGTGCTAACCTCAAGGTTAGCAGTTCGAAACTACCAGCTGTTCCATGGGAGAAAGATGAGGCTTTCTGCTCCCATAAAGATCTACAACCGTGGAAACCCTGTGCAGGATCACTGTGAGTTAGAACTGATTCCACAGTACTTAACAACAACAGTAACAATCTCTGGGCAAATTATTGAATGATGTATAAAGCATAAAAAGAAGATGGAAGGCATACACAAAATCACTGTATCAAAAGAAAATGGTCTATGTTCAAATGTTACAAGAGGTAGCATATGATCAAGAGCCAATGATACTGAAGTCCAAGGTGCATTGAAGGAATTGGCAAAGATCAAGGCACTGAGAATTTTTTATGGAATTAAAATTGAAATCTTTCAAGAAAGTGAAGCCATCTATGCCAAGAAATTTGGAAGACAACTATCTGGACGACTGATTGGAGGAGATCCATATTTGTGCCCATTCCAAAGAGAGGTCACCCAACAGAATGTAGAAATCATCAGACAATCTCTTTGATATCCCATGCGAGCAAAGTTTTACTAAAGGTAATACAGAAACGGCTGCAAGCATACATTGACAGAGAACTTCCAGAGGTTCAAGCCGGATTCAGAAGAGGCCATGGAATGAGGGATATCATTGCTGATGTGCGATGGATCTTGGCTGAAAGCAGAGGATATCCAAAAGATGTTTACCTGTGCTTTATTGACTACACAAAGGCCTTTGATTGTGTAGATCATGACAAGTTATGGACAACATTGCAAATTATAAGTATTCCGGAACTCTTAATTGTGCTCATGAGGAATCTGTACATGGACCAAAAGGCATTTGTTCGAACAGAACATGGAAACACTGAATGGTTTAAAATTAAGAAAGGTGTGCCACAGTGTTGTATTCTTTCACTATACTTATTCAACTTGTATGCTGAGTAAATAATCCAAGAAGTTGTGCTATATGAAGAAAAACATGGCATCAGGATTGAAGGAAGACTCATTAACAACCTGTGATATGCAGATAATACAACTTTGCTTGCTGAAAGTGAAGAGGCCATAAAATATTTACTGATGAAGATCAAACATCATAACCTTTGGTATGGATTGCATCTCAACATAATGAAAACAAAATTCCTCACCACTGGATCAATAAACAGCATTCTTATCAATGGAGAAAAGATTGTAGTTGTCAAAGACTTCATTTTTCTTGGGTCAACCATCAGCACTCATGGAAGCAGCAGCCAAGAAATCAAATGATTTGTTGCATTAAGCAAATCTGCTGCACAAGATTTTTTTTAAGTGTTGAAGAGCAAAGATGTCAACTTGAGGACTAAGGTATGCCTGACCCAAGCCATGGTATTTTTAGTAACCTCATATGCATGTGAAAGTTGGACAGTGAATAAGGAAGATCATAGAAGAATTGATGCTTTTGAGTTTTGATGTTGAAGGAGAATATTAAAAGTACCATGGGCTGCCAAAAGAACCAACAGATCTGTTTTGGAAGAAGTGCAGCCAGAATGCTTCTTGAGGCCAGGATGGCCAGACTTCATCTCTCATATTTGTACATACTGCCAGTCACTGGAGAAGGATATCATGTTTGGTAAGGTGAAGGGTCATAGAAAAAGAGGAAGACCTCCAGTGAGATGAATTGGCAAAGTGGCAACATCAATGCAGTCAAGCGTGGCAACAATTTTGATGTTGTCCCAGGACTGGGCAGTGTTTCGTTCCGTTGTTCATAGGGTCACTATGAGTCTGTACCAACTCAATGGCACCTAACAACAACAACAGCATAGTGTTTGGTGTAGGATATTCACTCCAAAATATCTGATATATCAGAACTCTGTAAGAAATGCTACATACCTGATTTGTCTACTGTGGATATCAAAATATTTCTTGCTATGACAAATAGGATCATTTTGGCTTGATGATACATAAATAAATAGATGATAGGTGATTGATAGATATACATGATACACAAACAGGGTTTTAATCTTAGAATTTTATGAAAGGAACAACAGAATCTGTTGAGATTGATAAATGCGTACTCTTCAAAAAGAAGTATGTTCATTAAACAAAAATATGTGTTGTACCTATACACATCTATTTAATTATCATCTGTCTACACACACACACACACACACACGCATGCAGATATCCCCCACTTTTCAAAAGTTCTTTTTACACACTTCACTTTTGCAAAAGATCTGTATTAGTACCTGTTTTCAGTAACTGAAATAAATCTGAAGATTTTGTGTTTTAGTAAAAGACAAAAAGTGACAATGTGCAACAAATTTTCCCATATGACTTATTGTAATTGCTTCTTGCCTTAAGCCATTTCAGTTTTTCCATAGTGTTCATAGGGTCACTGTGTCCTACTTTTAGATAGCAGGGGAAAGCTATGCACATTTAATGTAGAATAAATTCTAAAGGAAATACAGGAGCTTCTCATATCGATCTTGAGATTATTGTCACTAAAAAAACAATACTTCTTAGTCCAGTGGTCTGTGAAATAATGTGAATGTAAACTATGTTTTTGTTACATGACCTGAAAACTCTCTCCTATGCCCCACATTGTCTTGTCAGGTGCTGTTTTTGCATACACATTTTAGGCGCCCTTACTAAATTCTTCATTATTTGTCTATTTTATAGTCTCAGGATTAGCTTTTAAGTAGCAGGTCTGCTGGCCAGTTTTAATGGAAATCTTTATATATGTTAGTTACCTGCCTTACTTTGAGGCTGGCTGTGATGTGCTAAAGACAGTCTCTCCAGGCTGAATCCTCTATATCATTGGTAGTTTTTGTTTTATGTAAATGTGTGTACGTGCCCTCTCTAGCTTAATCATCATTCTGCCAGGATACTGGGCAAGGGAACCTAAACCAAACCTAATCTACTACCATCAAGTCAATGCTGACTCATAGCTACTGTGCATAGAATCTTAAATAAATACTCTTGGAGGAGATGAGTGACTTTCTGCTTGAAATCTGGACTGAAAACTGTTTTCATTGTGCAATATGGCATGGCATCAAGCATCACCTTAGAAGTCGTAATGAATTAGAATTGCTGTAAAATCATTCCTTGCCCAATATCACATAGATTGCCAGAGAACTATATATTTTACCTATCTACCTAGTTGAAATAAAAAGGTCTTACGTATTTCCCTAAAATCTCCTGGGTTTCCTTAGAAAGCATTGGTGGAGGGACATAAAGAGACATTTCCCTGTAAAACTACTAACTGATCTCCCAAATTGACAAGATGGTAAAGTTTCCCCTTCCAACCTACTATATACCAGCTCCAGAAGAGAACAATCAGATCATTCACTGCTTTCAACACCCGACTATGACATGTGTCCAGAGTCATCATGAGATGCTTTCCCTCCTGGTTTTCTATTTTTGATACTGATATTGCACCACTCAGTTTAGACATTGATGTTCAAATGATGCAAGGCTAGATTGATTGGTTTTGGCACTAGAAACTTAAATGAGGAAAGAAAAGTTGGGCTTTACTATGATGAAATGACTCCTTTATACCGCAGAAAGCCATTATACTCCCCTTGTTTATTTGGAAAGCATTACTGAATGCCTTCCATGTGCCAAGTACAACTATAGGAGGTTGAATACTAATAGGTAAACGTCAGTTCCTATTATCAATTCTTTTTCATTGTTTTATTTTTATTTGTTTCCTTGTTTCATTTTATTATGCTTTGTTACGGGTAGTTGGGAAAAGAGACAAATGTATAAGAGGAATGCACAGACATGTGTGTCAATGGGGTCATCATCAAATACCTGAATTTGCTCAGGGGGGAGGCAAATTGTTAAAGACAGGCAGCAATATCTAGGCTGAGTTTTGAACTCTGAGGATCTTT
>NW_006408618.1:2372578-2411888 GCF_000296735.1 Chrysochloris asiatica
GCTCCTTATAGAGTTTCTGGGTGGTACAAATGGTTAAGTACTCAATTCCTAATTGAAAAGTTGGTGGTTCAAACCTACCAAAAGTTATCTCAGAAGAAAAGCCTGGCCATTGGCTTCTGAAAGATTACAGCTTTGAAAATCCTATGGAGCACAAATCCAGAATCACTAGACTCACCACGAGCCAGAATTAACTGGAACTTGAGTTTATATACAGAAAATACTATGTATTATATTGTTGTTGTTAAGTGCTATTAAATTGATTCCAACTTATCATTAGCCTGTATAATGTTTCCGAGGCTATAAATCTTTGCAGGAGCAGAAAGTCTCATCTTTCCCCCACAGAGTGACTGGTATGCTCAAAACCACTGACCTTGTGGCTCGCAGTCCAGTGCTTATCCAGAGCTACTGTGTTTCCATATATTATTTCAGGTATGTAGTATTCAGTATTAGAATACTTCAGGCATTTTACTAGACAATGGAGAAATAAAGAGTAGTAACACAAGGTCTCAAGGATCCCTGGTAGCATAGTGGATTATGAATTGAACTGCTAATTACAAGGTCAGCAGTTTGAATCCACTAGTCACTCCACAGAAGAGAGATGAGGCTTTCTCCTTCTGTAAAAATTTAGACTTGGGAAACCCTATACAGGGTTACTGTGAGTCAGAACCAACTCCACAGCACACAACCACCATCACCACCACCAATACAAGATCTCTGATCTTAATGGAGCCCATTGTCCAGTCATTGTTTATTCTCTTATATTCAAGCCTTCCAAAATTACATTGAAAATGTAAGTTTTCAAACACTAATATACTTTGGATGACTGTGCAGAACTTCCCCAGAGTTACCAAGTAAGTCAATTCAGGTAAAAACTGGCAAAGCATCTAGAGTTTATTGGTCCAAACTATTCATCTATCCAGTTCTGTGACTCTAGCCCTGACTTTGGTAGATTGTTCCACTATAAAAAGGAAATCTCAAGTTGGTATGTCAATGGAAAAACACATTGAATCACAGATCGCATTGTGGAATGCTGCTTTATGAAATGGTGCCAAAGGAAGGTAACAGGCAGTTTCTATTTGCCAAATAAAGAATAAACAATCCTGAGCAATTAGATATGGAAATTTCAAAGCTTTCTTCACTCAGCAAGCTTAAGGGAAATCTCTTTGGCTAACAGTAGAGATATTCCCCTCCCCACACGTACACAGACTTATCCATCCCTCCCACTTCCGCATCATTAATTCCTAGATCATGTCAGTCAATTACCTTTCTAATTGCAACACTACTGAATGGGGATTTCAAATATCAACTATAAAAAAGAAGATAGCAATTTTAAAATAGCTACTTGAGTGGGATAGAAAGAAATATTGGAAAACATGACTACAGAAAGCTTGTAAGTCTGTCATCAACCTATAACTTATTGGAATACCTAAAGGGGGTTCTAGAACTTTCCCAGTGAAATAGGCTTCTTGCAGATCCTTTGTAGTATATAGGACCTTAGGTGGAATCCTGAGCCCCATCAAGAACCCTCTGGGTTGGGACATTCCACTTGAAAGGACATGCAGACCAGCCTGGAGCAGCTAGAGGAACAGAAGATACTTTCTGAAAGAAAGACTAACAAGAAAAAATGAATTGACAGTCTATTTGGCTATTACAAAAACAAGCTGTTCACTGGGGAACCATCAAGACAAGCAATCAAGTCCCTTCAGGACAAACCCCGCTCAAAGACTGAAACTCAAAGGAACATATGAGCAAGCATGTAAGCTTGCTGACAACCACTTTGGTCTACAAGTAGGGCAGTAATGAAGATATGGGCTGAGTTCGACCATGTTCCATAGACTCCTGTCTACCTTGAGATAAGAGAGAAAAGAGGAAGGGCTGGTTTGGGGAGACTTGGGAACTCCTGAGCACTGACCTATCCAGGGAGGGCTAGAGCTGAGAGTGAATTGTCCAGCTGATATGAAATGGTGGGAGATGTGCAGTGACACCCAAACTCACAGATAGTACCCATTTGACCTAGCTTCAATGACTTGATGACCAGAGCTAGACTAGAGGAAGATAAAGAAATTTGATAAAGGAACCAAGCGTAACTTGCTGCAGTTTGATGAACTTGACCTATACTTATGGATGTAGTTGCTCAAAATAGCAACCAGAAAGGAAGGAGTCTTTACATCAAGGATCAAGCCTGTCCTCCTGGTATATAGGCTTGAAAGGGGTGGGCAAATTAGACATTGGCTACGAAGGAGCTCTGGTAGCGTAGTGGTTATGAATCGGGCTGCAAACCGCAAGGTCAGCAGTTCGAAACTACCAGCTGTTCCGCAGGAGAAAGATGAGGCTTTCTGCTCCCGTAAAGATTTACAGCCTTGGAAACCCTGTACAGGGTTACTATGAGTCAGAACCGACTCCACGGTTCCTAAAATGGGGTTGCTATAAAGGCATGAAGTGGCCAGTTTACAAGTTTTAAAGAGGTAGTTTAGTTTCAGAGTGTGCTGAGGGGAAATAGAATCTCCACTAAATAGTTTTCATCTTATCTAGATGGGTCTGGTGAAAGGGGATGGGGATAAGAATCTTATGCTTCAATAGTGAGTAGTTGTTGTCATGACTAATTGCAATTGTCACAACTGCAAAGGTAGAAGTTTTGTATCATAAAGAGGGGATTAGTTAATCTTACATTTCAGGAACAGAGGACCTTACGGCCATCAAGAGAGAAGAGCATGAGCAGAACAACGGACCCTAACCAGAGAAACAGCAACACCAAAGACAGAGGCAGAGGTGATGACATGGAAAGATAGAGCTGCTGCAGACTCTAGACTCATAGAAAGAGAAAGGCTGTGTGCTGGCAGTCAGGAGACAGGCTTGCAGAATGTGCCTTTTGGTTGTTAAAATGATTATATATCCCTTAGTGTTTTTGTGTTGTTGTTTTTGTTGTTATGTGCCGTGGAGTTGGTTCCGACTCATAGCTACCCTGTATAGGGTTTCTAAGGCTGTAAATCATTATGGGAGCAGAAAGCCCTATCTTTCTCCCGCGGAACAGCTGGTAGTTTCAAACTGCTGACCCTGAGGTTCACAGGCCAATTCATAACCACTACGCTACCAGAGCACAGAGGTAATAGAAATAAATACTGTTAAATAATGATGCATGGAGGGGATTGTCATCATTGCAATGAAACAAAATACAATAGGATGCATGCAAAATCCATGTTCTCCCAAGTAATTTATCACTCAATTCACAATAAAATCTTACATATATATGTGTGTGTGTGTGTGTGTGTAAGATAGCAAATGATGAAGAATAAAAACAAGGAAACAAATATATATCAAAAGCCTGCTCTCTTCCAGGCACTGTGTTTCAGGAATAACTTTTACATACGTTATTTTATTTATTTAATCCTCACAATATTTCAAAATAGGTTTCATAAGTCCCATTCTACAGATGAGAGAGTTGCAGTTAAGAGATAATTACCAATTACCAATTTAATTTATTTAATCCTCACACATTGCAAAATAGGTTTTATTAGTCCCATTTTGCAGATAAGAAAGTAGAGGCTAAGAGATATTTAACAATGTACCCAGAGTCACACAACTAATAAAATTCAAACTAGATCTGTTTAGCTCTGAAACCTAATTTCTCCATTGTGCTTTGATGCTTAAATGAGTATTTGAATTTGGCTTGGATAGAGAAAGGACTTCTAAATTAAAAATCAAATATTAAGGATGTGCCTTACTTCTCTGAATATGACATTCATCAGTATATCTTTCAAAGGAAAAACTCTTAATAAATTTATCTTTTTTAAGCATATTTTTTTTGGCTTCCATATCATATATTTCTTCATTTTCTTCCTTATTCTCAAAATGATTCTGATTTCCAGATGAAAATCTAATTTTTCTCAAATTTTAAATTAGGATAAAGACCCTGAATGCACTGGAAATACTAAAACTATTTCAAGCCACAATGATTCCCATTGTGTTTAATTGTTCTTAGCAAAAGTTGATGATAATTAAAGGCAGTGGGAGGGACAAAACTTTTATACCCCAATACTGTATATATGGTGATGGTGGTGGTGGTGTGCCACAGAGTCGGTTCCAATTCAGAGTGACCCTACAAAAAGCCTGATCTTTCTTCCATGAAGCAACTGGTAGATTCAAACTACTGACTTAGTGGTTAGTAACCCAGCTCGTGATCCACTATGCTACTAGGGCTCCAGTGTATCTATATCATCCATTTATTTTTAATCTTTTCTATTATATTTATTTAAGAATGGAAGTAATAATAGTAAATTTTGCAGGCAAACATGGAGTCTAACGATGAATTAACTAAAAAATAAATCTAGATACAAGTAAAGTTATGGGAACCAAATGGAGAGCTTAAAAATGGTAGTGGTTGTTTACTGCAGAAGAAAATGGAGGTTTCAGAGAGTCCAAAGGGAAGGGAGATAGAACAGTAATTGTGGGGTGGGGGATGACAGATGATCTCAATAATTATTAGAGTCCCTCATGAGATATGCTGAAAGTACAAAGATTGGTATGAAGGTTCTATTAGTGGTGACAATACCAACAACAACCACCATACCTACCATCTGTTGAAGACCTTCTCTCTAACAGACAGGAGTTGATATACTCAAAACAAAGATTTGACCTCAATGATTTGCATAGCCAATGTGGAATATCATTTTAGATTAAAAGTAGGGTATATGTCAATGGCCACCATGAATTATATTTATCATGAACACATAAAAATACATGGTTTGTCAGTGAAGGGAGGTCCAAGAAGACTAAATGGCTTGAACTATTGAAACCGTTCAATAATGGCCTATGGCAAGGAGACCTGGATTCTGACTCTATCTTTTTCATTTTCTAAATTCAGCCTACCTTCAGCTACCCCAGTCTCACAGAGAGGCTTGGAAGTACTGGACATGAGGAATGGAGACCTTCTTAGCTTATATTATTCCATAATGTGAAATAAGGTTCTCAAATAGTGGAAAGAGCCCAGCTAAGGGATCCAGTGTCCTAAGTGATAGGTTTGATTTGTTTTCACTTTGCTACCATAACTCTTCTACCACTCGTCTGTCAGTTTGTTGTACTGTGGTGGCTTGTGAGTTGTTGTGATTCTGGAAGCTATACCATGGGTATTTTAAACACCAGCAGGGTCACCCATGATGGACAGGTTTCAGATGAGCTTCCAGACAAAGACAGACTAGGAAGAAGGAGTGATGAACTACTTCCAAATATTCAGTCACTGAAAATCTTATGAATAGCAGAGAAACACTGTCAAATATAGTGCCGGAAAATGAGCACCTCAGGTTGGGAGGTACTCAAAATGTGACTGGGGAAGAGGTGTCTCCTCAAAGTAGAATCGACTGTGATGACACAAATGAATTAAAGCCTGTGGGAGTAAAGCTTGCAGGACCTTCATTTTCTGATGGGGCACACCTCAAAATGAAGAGAAACAGCTGTAAATATCCATTAATAATTGGGACATGGAATGTACAAGGTATGAATCTAGGAATATTGGAAATTGTAAAAAATGAAATGGAATGCATAAACATGGATATCTTAAGCATTAGTAAGCTGAAATGGACTGGTATTTGCCATTTTGAATCTGGCAACCACATGGTTTACTATACTGGGAATAACAAATTGAAGAGGAATGGTGTTGCATTCATTGTCAAAAAGAACATATCCAGATCAGTCATGAGATACAATGCTGTCTGTGATAGGATACTATCCATGTGCCTACAGGGAAGGATAGGATAGGATACTATCCATGTGCCTATGTGACCATAGAATAATTGATGCTTTTGAGTTATGGTATTGAAGGAGAATATTGAAAGTGCCATGGGCTGCCAAAAGAACAAACATATCTGTGTTGGAACAAGTGCAGCCAGAGTGCTCCTTGGAGGCCAGGATGGCCAAACTTCATCCCTCGTACTTTAGACATATTGTCAGGATGGACCAGTAGCTGGAGAAGGATATCATGTTTGGTAAGGTGGAGGGTCAGAGAAAAAGAGGAAGACCCCCAGCGAGATGGGTTGGCCAAGTGTCAGCATTGATGGACTCAAGTGTGGCAACAATTGTGAGGTTGTCCCAGGACTGAGCAGTGTTTCATTCTGTTGTACATAGGGTCACTATGAGTCGGGACTGACTCGATGCCACCTAACAATACAACTATAACTCTTTGGATCATAGTTTCTTTATTTGTAAAAGAATGTAAAGGAAAGTGCATTGCAAACTCTAAAATTGTATACAAATGTAATCTCTGTATTGTTGCTATTGAACTTGCCAGACCACTCAATACTTTACCGCTAATTTTATTTTTCTTGATGTTAAAAGAAATTTGATATGTTTTTCACAAGGGAATCCCCCACACCTCCATATACATGCATTATTATATGATGGAAAAGAAATAGAATTATAAAAGCTAAAAACTTAAGTGTTTACTTAGATGTTGTGAATATTTATCTGAAGAAATTGGTAGAGTGCTTGGAACACTTATTGAGTCTAAAATATGAGTGTGTATAATATTGATTGGGTGGGGACATGGAGAATTGGGGGTGGAGGAGGGAGATTGCGCAAACCAGTAAAAGCATTTAGTGGAGACTGGAAGTTACATTGCTAGACAATGATCTAGCTGGGTGACCCATCAATTGATCTTGGAATGTGTATTAATCTCCTAGTGCTGCCATAAAAAATTTGTTTTAAGCCACAAATTTAATGGCTTAAAACAAGTAAACAGCATTTATTATTTCACAGTTTGTTAGATCAGAAGTCCAATGGGCTCATCTGGGTATTTTGTTTAGGAGTTAATAAGGCTGAAGTCAAAGAGTAGGCCTCCCTAGGCTCTTATCTGAAGTTTCTGGAGCAGAATATGCATCCAGGCTCACTCAGATAGTGGTAAGATTTAGATTTCCTAGTCCTGGTGTGGTGCTGTGGGTTAATGCGCTGGACTACAAAGTTGGCTTGAACTGTAAGGCCGGTGGTTCAAGGTCACCAGCTGCTCCTTGGAAACCCTATAGAGGGTCGCTGTGGGTTGGAACATGACTCAATGGCACTTAGCAACAACAGCAACATTTCAAAGCTGGCAATGGCAGGTCGATTCTTTCTCATACTTCAAATCTCTCTGACTACTCTTTTTGTTGCATCTCTTTAACTTGAGCCATAGAAAGTCCTCTGCTTTTAAGGATCAGCATTATTACAAGACCCACCAGGACAATCCAGGATAATCTTACTCTTTTAACATCCTTAACCCTAATTACATCAGCAAAGTCCCTGTTGCCATGTAAAAGGTAGCATACTCACAGATTCCAAGGACTAGGATATGTACATTTTTGGGTGGTCATTCTGTCTGCTGCAGGATGCCAGCTGGCCCTTTGTTGCCTTCCGAAATCAGTGGGTTCTTGGGAGAGTGCTGTATCCCCTCCTATACTCCCAATGGGTCATTACCAAGAGTTTCGTCAGTATAGATCTCTCTCCACCACCACCCCCAACAGTCTCTTGGTGTATCTAGCTGGTGTCTACCTATTACTTCCTCCATCACACGGTCTTGGCTCAGGTTAACACAGAGATCACTGTCATCCCTACCTCCCTGTTTGGAAATGGGAAGGTGTGAGACATGAAAAAGAAGGCTTGCCTCTCTGAGTCAAGGTACAACTCTGCCAGAAGGCTATTTCTTCACAGATACACGACTAATACTTTCTCTTGCTGCAGATTTGCTTCTTGTCTCCATCTACAAACAATTTTATCTTTGTGGGAAGAGAAGTTGCTAAAAATTTGATGGACTGCCCCTCATTGTAAAATCTACAATTGGCAAGGATTTTTTTGTTCTAGTTTTTTTACTTAGTAAGTTTAATCTTAGAACATCAATTTTTTATTCTTAGCTGTGAGTTGTCTCAATAGTAATTCTTGTATCAATCATTAACCCATTAAGCCATCCCCTTACCCTTTAATCTTAGTTAAGTGCCTCTTCTGTGTGCTCCCTAATCCTACTAGATTTACCCATATTAGATAAATGTATAATTATACAGTATAATTATCTGCTTATAGAAAGATCTTCTGCACTGGACTGTAAGTGTCTGGGGGCAAGAATTTTTTTTTTTTTTTCTCTTTCTTTCATGATCCAGATAGTTCTGTTTATTTGATCATTTTAATGCAGGAAATGCCAGACCAATCAACAGGGAGAACAGACCTTCACCACACATCTATATTTACTACATGAATAACAGGGTCTCAAGGGTGCTGGACACACATGCATGCCCTCCAGTAGTGGGTGTAGTGAGAGTGCATAAATACCATTTGGCCACCAAGTCCAGGCCAAGAGGAAAGCAGTCAGCAGTATTATATATGGGATTGACATTTTTACATTACATTTCACCATACATATAATTTATATATGAAAAGAAAGAGATCACAGTATACATACACACAAGCAATTTTGGTCAGAGAAAATAAACAAATGAGATTGGTGGTGGAGCCATGCTTGGGAGAAGAACTCGATTTGTCTGTCCACTCTCACTCCATTTCTGACCCCACCTCTCTCCCTCTCCAGTAGAGTCACCTGGGGTTACAAAATAAATGAGCTGAACTTGGTGCTGTTTTAGAAAGTTCTGTTTGCACTCTTCAGAGTTATGCACTGGGAGCTGAGAACACTTGAAAGTCTGCATGTAAACACACCCGGTGAGTCACCCTAGAAAGGAAAAGGCCCAGATGGGGTTAGGAAGGGAGGAATATCTCACTAATCATGCGGAGGAGGGTGGTGTAGCCAGCCAGGATGTGTTGCCAGACACTGGGCTAGGGAAAGCAGAAATGATTGAGGACATTCACTTTTTTTTTTTTTTTTTAACATTTTATTATGAATTATGTGATAGTTTACATGGGATAACATTAGTTTTATATTCATCCTATTGTATATCATTTCATTGCCATGGTTACAATCCCCTCCATGCATCATCAACCAACCAAAGGATATATCCTAAAAACCTGCCCCCCACCCCCCGAGTAGTCAGCACATAGCCCCTCTCCCTCTCTGGGAGAGGCAAGCAAAGTCCGTGTGTTTCCCTACTACTGTCCAGACACCTGTTTCTTTAGAACTGTCTCCTGCTGCTAAAATGGAGGCGAGGCGTTCCTTAAAAATCTTTTATTCCCAACACCTAAGGCCTGACTTAGATAGAATTAATAAAATATTGGATGGATGGATGGATGGATGGATGGATGGATGGATGGATGGATGATGGATTGATAGAGTGAATGAATAAAAATCTTTACTAACATTAGACCATCACAGAGTAGCAACCAGACTACATTCAGGTCCCAAAAATTGAAAGTATAAATACTATGTTTAACCCATTCTATTTATACTAATCTGCTATCACCAGACCCAAGAGTAAATTTAACCTTTTGCTTTAAATTAAATTCATGATAGTTTATCCACTGAACATCATAATACTGAAAACAACATTTTGTAATATATGACAAAGGTCTGGTGTTCTTAGGCCAACTGTAATGTTCCACCCTCTCCTGTGTACCTGTGATTACTGAGAGCTATAGGATCAACACTGGACTGCTATCTGCAAGGCTGGCAGTTCAAGTCCACCAGCATTCCTTGGAAACCCTATACAGAGTTGCTATGAGTCAGAACCAAATCGATAGCATTTAACAACAACATGAAGTAACAATGAAGAAAAGAAGCAAAGTAGTATTGGTACTCATCATGTTGCCTAAAGCCTATTGTAAAAATAACATGAGTCATACTGGAGACCCAGCAGCAACCTGCTTGTGGTTTGTAATTTCCAGGATATTGCTAGATAAACCTGTAGCTACTGAGTTATATTGATCCATATTTTATATATGTATATAGCTATGATGCATTGTAAAACCTGCCACAAAACCACATCCTTTTTACAGGAGTAAATACAGTAGATAGATTACCAAAAAGAGATGACAGTGATCAACCATTTAAAATGGAATGAACAGTTGGCATGCCTCCCAAACAACTCTGGGGTTTTTGTTGGCTTGTTATTGTAGGATTTCTCACTGCTTCCTTTCACATACCACAAGTATTTATTGGACCTGTCTCTATAATAGTATCTATACCACTGCATTAAATTTCAAGCTCCTGAGAGGATGAGACTAAGTTTTATCTCTATATCTATAGTGCCTAACATAGTGCAGGTGCTCAATAAATGTGTATAAGAAGAATTAATGAGTAAATAAGCAAACATTCTGATCCTTTTTTAATAAACTCTTACAAATAATTTGAATTAGCTTTTCAAGTAGGAATGGACTTGCCCATCACCATTCACACATTGAAAAATATTCATTAATTTATGGCCAAAAACATTGGTGGGGACACAGGCAAGGATTTTGATACAAGTACATTCTCTGGCTTTTGATCAAAACACATTTAACTGGCTGCTACTGTACTAAGATCTAGTGTCCTGAACTCCCAAGGAACACATCTTTGCTTTTATTATAAATTCTGATTCACCAGGTATATAAAGGGGCTTCAAAAACTTCAACAAAAAAATGAAATTATGTTTCCATGAAATTTTCAAAACCCTATCATATAAAGAAGGAGCTCTGATAGCATAGTCGTTGTTAATCTGGCTACTAACCTCAGGGTCAGCAGTTTGAAACTACTAGCTGTTCCGCCGGAGAAAGATGAGGCTTTCTGCTCCCGTAAAGATTTATAGCCTCGGCAAACCTGTATAGGGTTGCTGTGAGTCGGAACCAACTCCACGGCACATAACAATACAATAACATCATATAAAGATGAGTTTATATAATAAGAAACATGAAAATCTGAAACCACCAAAGGAGAAATCTTTAACACCCCTAAAATGCAGGATGGGATATAAAAGGAAGTTCAGAAAATAAAAGTAATTCAATGGAGTTATAAACAAAGGGAAGTTCTGGCTCTCAATTTCTTAGCCACAAAACCATCACTTGAAATATCAGCAGTAAACAAGAGGTGACATGTGATCAGAAGACATATGTTAAAAGAAATGGGTAAAAGCAATTAGGAAGACAAAATTTGCTGGGATTAGTAAGCAGTTTTCCAATCAGCTATGTAAATAACTTCATACAACCTCAATGTTTCAGTCTTCTGCTAAACACTCTTTGAAAAAGCATCATTCCAATTTTCATTCTTTCAAAACCATTGTGATTTTTCTGTGCAACTTGTCTATTAAGTTGGACCGTCATCACTGAAACATACAATGCTGCTCCCAATCCATTATTCTATAGTACCAAATCGGTCATTTTATCTCACTCATCATCTCAATTTATATTGCAAGTGTTAATACTATGAACCAAACATCTCTTGAGACTATGTCTCATCTTGGTTTCTATATCACCATTCTCTTCTGGTTCTCTCCTGTTTTTTGGGGTGTTTTTTTTTTCTCTTCATCCATAGGCATCTTTATAAATTTTTTTTTTCCTTTAGCCCTAATATTCCTTGGAATTCAACCATTTAGATTATAAAATGATTCTGGATGATTTCCCTTTTTGTGATGCAAACACCTTGTGAACCATGCCTTCACAAGGGGGAAAGATAATCAAATTAAAAATCAGCCCAATGTTGATTCCTATGACGTGGAGGTCAGACATATCTGCACCCTACCTATAACCTCTTTACCCTATTCTGACACCAACCATTCCTCCCACAGCACTCTCTTCTTCACATGGGTTTGATAATCCATAGCAAGGACCCCACAGAACTCAGATTATAGGGTTTATTAGGAAAGTGAACAGGGTACAATTCAGGATCAAAACCAACTCAGGATGCAGCAGTTCTTCAGTCAGGAAGGCCTCTTATCTGCCATACTGCAGGCATGTCTCATTCTTATTTTCAGTCTGTCAGCCATGTGGTCCCTGGCCTTGACCTTGCTTGAACACTTGTTACAAAGTTCTTTCAGCCAGTCTGTGAATGTCCAAAGGTACATTCTTAGAGTCAGTTCCCTGCCTATAGCCACTCAGCCTTACTCAGTCCATAGGCCCAGAACCTGAAGCTGCTCAGTCTCTCCATGACACTGTGTCTGCTATTGCTGCAACCATCATTGTTTCTCTAGGTAGGGATCTCAGCCTTTACTCATGCTCTTCCTTCCTGATGATCTTGGGATCTTCTCTCTTTGCTTCTGTGATGGCTCCTTTTAAGCCTAACTGGAGAACAAAACTAACCAATCCCAGCCTTAGAGTCCTGTATACCTTATTTACATGGCCCCACCCAATTACTTGGTGGGAATTAAGATGGCTTTGGATAGAAAGTCATATGAAGTAAATTTAAGGTACCACATGTGGCTTCAACCATTACTATTCACTCCAGAATTTATCTTTTACATTTCTCTTCTGATTTCTTGATGTATGGTTCTAAATTGTCCATTAGGACCCTCCAGTCTTTTTGTTTCTGGGTTCCCCAAACTTAAACTATTTGAAACTTTTTATTATTTTCTTCATCAACGTTGTCTGTATGCCAGAAAAATTAACTCTTTCCCTTAGCCTTCAGTTTACATGAGTTTTCCAATTCTGCCCATTTAACATGTTGAAGTTCTACTGATCTCCTCCAAAGCCATTGCCTTAGTCTAAGCCTTTATTATAACACTGCTGACTTTTGCAGTAGCCTGTTCATTGGTCCAATTATCACTACTTTTTTATTTCCTACTCCCAACAGCAGTATATTCCTGAAAAACTGGTCATATAATTTCCTTCTTCAAAATTTCTATTAACTTTCCCAGATTTGTTCTGATGTATTCCTTTGAGAGCTTCTTGCAACCAACTGCTTTTACAACCTTTCCCCTGCCATTTTTTGGCCTCCAGGTCACTGAGCATCACTCTGTATCCCTAAAGGTTGCACCGATCCAGTCCTTCAAGTTATTCAGTCTGTCTGGAAGCCAACACCCTTTTCCATCTGGACAGTATCAATTACTCCTTCAAGGCCAGAAAGAAATTCTTACTCATTCTTGAAACAATACTGTATTTCTACAGTATTCTGCTCCTGTCTGTATTCCATGCCAGCCTATCAGTGTTGCTTGGCAATTGTTTGTATGTATGTGTATCTTCCTCATGATAGTGCAAGGATATGGCAAAGAAGGACTATATGTGAATGAAGTGTAAATTCTAAAAGCCTATTATAGCATTCACCGTGCAATAAAAAAATAGTGTCTACTTCACAGGAGCTCTAGTAGCCTCATGGTTACAAATCGGACTGTGAACTGCAAGGTCAGCAGTTCAAAACTACCAGTTGTTCTGCGGGAGAAAGATGAGGCATTCTGCTCCCATAAAGATTTACAGCCTCGGAAACCCTATACAGGTCACTATGAGTCGGAACCGACTCCATGGCACACAGCCACCACCACCTCACACTTAGAAGACCTTAGTTTGTTGATCATCTGTGTAAAAATGAAGAGTTCTGTCAGATTATCAGGCCTATTTGAATTTTTTAATATTTGCTAAACACAAATGTTTAGCATCTGCAAAGATTTTCAATTTATAAAACACAAGCACCAGGACTTCCAACAGTGTGGTGAACTAGGCAAGCACGCTATCCGACCTTCTGCAACAAAGACATGAGACACAAACTGATACTGATATGGATGATAATCCTGGAACCCTGAGCTTCAAAGGAAGGACAGAGAAGTTGACTGAATACCGACTAGAAGAAATAGCTGAACAAAATCCATAATAGAGGAGCCAAATGAAACAAGTAAATTGTTAGTTGGCCTGACATACAGCACAGTATTCAAACAGGACTTTGGCCTGACAGCATAGATGCCCATACCAGTGGCTGGCGACCAGAAAGGTGGGCTCTTCCTCTTACTTCCCACACCATTCCTGGTGACCAGAAGTGGGGCCAGACCCCATTCCTACCAACCCATTAACCCATCACCTTCAACACCCCACCCTACACAGCCCCTGCTCCACCTGCAGTTAGTTGCAGCTGTTCTCTCATGGATCAGGTGCTGGAAGTACCAACCTCATGTCTAGAGGCACATGAACACCATCTTATCAGATCAGCAGAACATGAAGTGCCAGGTCACCAGTCAACCCTGGGAGGGCAAGACCTTCTTCTGTAAGCAGCCGCCTTACCCCAGTTTCCCTCTAGGACTTCCAGAAACAAGTACCGTGATCTTAGCCACACTCTAAGCTGCCATGACCTAGCTCCAGATGCCCTAACCTCAGACACCATCTAAGCCAGAAGTAACTCCATCGAGGATTTTGCATTCCACCCTCTCACTCCTCACTCCCACCTCTCACCCCATGAGCTCCATGGGTGGCAGAAGGCTCAGACTCATACTGGGTGCCCTATGCTCCTCTGTGAGTCATGCCTCTGCACCAGTTTTTTCCTTTAATGTTCCTCTTTCTCTAATTTCTCTTGAGTTTTTTACTTCCTTGCCTTATGTTTCTCTTTTATTTTACCCTCTCCCTTTTTCTTCTTTCTTTTTTTTTAGTTTTTCTTCTTTACCATTGTCTTTTTACCTTTTCTTTTCTTTATTCTGCCCATCCTAGTTTTGCTTGTGTTTTTCCCCTTTTCACTCCCTTGTTCTTATTATTCTTTCCTTTTTTATTTTTAGTTATTAAATTATTTTTTCTTGCTTGTGTTTTACTTACCACACTGTTTGTTTTTCCTTATTTTTTTTTTTTATGTTGTTGTTTGGTTTTGTTTTATTCTTTTGTGCTTTTTTAATTTTGTTTTTATCTGCCTGATGGGAGACAGCAACTGTGCCCACATGGTGCAAGCAAAAATGTATGTCTGACAGCCCCACCTACTGATTAAAGGCCACTAATGGTTACAAGTTGGGCTGCTAACCTCCAGGTCTACAGTCCAAAACTGCCAGCCAGTCTATTGAGAAAGATGAGGCTTTCTGCTCCTGTAAAGATTTACAGCCTCGGAAACCCTATACAGGGTGGCTATGAGTCAGAATTGACTCCATGGCACATAACCACCACCACCACCTGCTCCTATACCACCTGATCAATGATAGACAATGACCAACAGCAGCCAAGCTAGTCCGCAACAACACAACATAAATAACCAACAAAGAACTGTATATACATGCTCATATTCTGTATCACACTCACCTGGAGACAAGTGATAATGCCTAAGAACATGATACCATACAATCAATTAAGTACAAGTGCAACAATACCACAGTGTCTCAAAGACAACAGGCAATGTAAGTTCACACAAAGAACCAATACAGTGTGGCTGGAATAGGTGAACAAAATACAGAACCAGAAAACCTCTTAAGGAAGAATTTACATTAGAACTATCAGATAAGGAAGTTAAAAGAATGACATTTTGGTACCTTCAACAGATTGAGAAAATGATTGAGAAAGCCACAGACAAATTCAAGGAAAACAGAAAAACTTTTAGAGGAATTCAGAAAAATCCAAGAACAAACTAACAAAATAAATAGGAATAATTAAAAAAAAACAGCAAATAAAAATCTAGCAGATTAATATTAACATTTAAAAAATAGATAGTATATTGAAAGGACTAAAGAACAGAAATGAATCAATGGAAGTTTGACTCAGTGAGCTTGAAAACAAATGTCTCTATACTAATCTGCTACAGGAATAATCAGGAAAAAAGAACAAGAAAATCCAAGAATTGTATGGGTACCATCAAGAATAATTTATGATTTTATACACAGAAAATCTCAAAGACTCAGTAAGATTGTTATACCTAATTGAAAGATTCAGCACAATACAAGACCAATTTATAAAAATCAGATTCCTTTCACTAACAAAGACACCTCTGAAAAGGAAATCAGGAAAACAATACCACTTACAATAGCCATCCAAAAGATTAAATATTTAGGAATAAATCTAACCACAGAAACAAAAGGCCAATACAATAAAAACTACAAAACATCGCTACAAGAAAAAAAGAGACCTATTAAAATAGTAGAATATGTCATGGTCATAAGGAGCTCTGGTAGCAAAGTGGTACGAATCAGGCTGTGAATCGCAAGGTCAGCAGTTTGAAACTACCAGCTGTTCCGATCTGTGCACATGCGTAGTATAAAGTAGGAGAAAGTTGAGGCTTTCTGCTCCCATAAAGATTTATAACCTCAGAAACCCTGTACAGGGTTGCTATGAGTTGGAACCAACTCCATGGTACATAACCACATGCCATGCTCATAGGTGGAAATACTTAACATTGTGAAAATGTCAGTACAACTTGAAGTTATCTACAAATAAAATGCAATCCAAATCTACATTCCAACATCATTCTTTAAAAATAAGGAAAACCTAATCACCAACTTTATATGGAAAGGAAAGAGACTCCACATAAGCAAAGAAGTTCTAAAGAGAAGAAATCTACTACACAGTCATAGTAGTCAAAATAGCATAGTACTGGTACAATGGCAGACACACAGAGCAATGGAACAGAATTGAGAACCCAGAAACAGATCCATTCACTTACGGACAGCTGATTTTTTGTTTGTTTTTTTAATGTGATTTTTTTTTTTTTTTTAAGGTTTTTATTGTGGATTGAGTGAAAGTTTAGAGGGCATATCATCAGTTTTACATTCAACAAATCATACACCATGTTTCATTACAATGATTATACTCCCCTCCATATACCATGTAATTTAGGATTTAATTTTCAGCCTATTTCCTTTTTGTCTGCTTGTCCCTCTCCACAATCCCTGTTCAGGCCTTTTTTCTAGTTATAAACAGTTCAGGGCCGGCTGTGGCCATTTGGTTTTAATTGGAAACTGTCTCTTTAAATTTTGAGGAGATCTGTGCACATGCGTAGTAGAACCCTCCGAGGGTGGGACTAGGGTGTCCACTAGCTCAGGCACCCCTATAGTCACTAGAATAGAGGTACGCAGACAGCAAGAGACCAATGAACAAATACCAAAAAAAAAAAAGAAAAAAGAATGTCCACCCCTCTATCTCCGCAGCTCTGTCAAGCATCAGTGGCTGCTCTGATCTTCCCCCGCTTGGTCCCACACAAGATGGTGGCTCCTGGAGCACTGAGCATCCCGACCAGAAAGCAATGGATTTCTTGCTTCTGCCACAAACTGCCCCAGCTGTAAGTTTTCCAACCTTCTAAATATTCCTTTATATGTGGTTCAGAGTTCTGGGACCATTCCCTGAGCCTGCTTGGCCCTGTGTATTCTGTGTTGTTGCCCGCGAAGCTCGTCACTGCACTTCCACCCGATCCGCCATTTTGTTTGTTCCTTGGACAGCTGATTTTCGATAAAGAATTAAAACACATTAAATAGGGACAAGATAGTCTCTTTGATACATGGAGCTAGCAAAACTTGATACCCATTTGTAGAAAAATAAAATAGGACCCCTATTTCACACCATATATAAAAACAAACTCAAGATGGATCCAAGACCTAAATGTAAAAACCTCTTATTGCTGTTAAGTGCCAGTGAGTCAGTTCTAACTCATAGTGGCCTTGTATGTGGTTTCCGAGGCTTTTAAAGCTTCATGGGATCAGAAAGCCTCATCTATTTCCCATCGAGCTGCTGGCAACAATGGACCTTGTGATTTACAGTCCAGTACTTATCATATGGAGCCACTGCCCTCCCAAATGCAAAACCTAGAACTATAAAAATTCATCAATAAAAAATAGTGACAAACTTAGGGGCCTAATGCATGTCACAAACACACTAGCAAATATAACCGAAAAAACAAATAGCAGATGACAAACTAGAAGACTGTTGTTATTGTTAAGTGCCATTGAGTTAGTTCCAACTCATAGCAACCCTGTATATGGCTTCCAAGGGGTGGCTGGTGAATTTGAACCACCTACTAAGGAGCTCTGGTAGCGTAGTGGTTACGAATCGGGCTGCGAACCTTAAGGTCAGCGGTTCGAAACTACCAGCCGCTCCGCGGGAGAAAGATGAGGCTTTCTACTCCCGTAAAGATTTACACCCTCAGAAACCCTGTACAGGGTCGCTATGGGTCGGACCCGACTCGATGGCACTCAACAACAACAACAACTTTGTGATTCAGACTGACTTTGTAGTCCAATACTTATCCTACAATACCTAGTCATTATTTGTAAAAGCGTGGGACTTCCTAAAAATTAGACACTTAATGTACATCAAAAGATTTCACCAAAATGATAAAAAGAGATCCCACAGAATAGACAAATGTTTTCATCAAGGACATATCAGTCAAGGAACTGATATCTAAAGTTTATATAAAAGTTGAACTTCTCAAAAGAAAAAGATAAATAATCCAATGTAAAAATGGGCAGAGAACATGAATAGACACTTCACCAAAGACGACATTCAGGGAGCCAAACGTGAAGAAATGCTCACTAGCATTAGCCATTAGAGAGATATAAAACAAAATAACAATGAGATTTCATCTCATCCAAGCATTAATAGCAAAGTTCAAACTACCCGAAAACTACAAACGCTGACAAGGGTATGGGGAGATTGAAACATTTATACACTGCCGGTTGTTGTGAAGTGCCATCGAGTGAGTTCTGACCCATAATCAATTGATTCATAATAAGACAGAGGTCATAATTTATATTAACCTTCCTGCTTGCTTTGGTCTTCAAAGAGGAAACTGTTTTATGGCCAGAGATGATCTTTACTTTCCAGATAGCATTTTCAAAATGTTTTCTATAATTACATTGTAAACCAGGTGAGAACATGTGGAAGAAGAGACATACATAAAGCCAAGCCCAGGTATTTAAGTGACAGCATAGAGATACCAGTGGACTTTTTGTTGTTGTTGTTGTCATTCTAACTCCAATCAGTAGTCCCTCCTTGAGACAGTATGTTGAGTAGGTTTTTACAACCATGTTCTGCTGATACATGCAATTGATTTTCAACTTTCATGCAGAAGACTGCAAAAAACATGGCCTTTATTCCTCGTTTGTTTGAAATGACTTTGTATGAAATGGCTCTTTGGCTCTTGCTAGAGAAATGCATTTGCTTTTTCTAGTCTGCATCCACTATGAGCAGATTTAAAACCATCTTAGCATTTAAGATTAAAATTCAAGGTGATCCATCTTAAAAAAAAAAAAAAAAAAAAAGGAAATGAGCATATCTTGAATTCCTACTGAGGGCTATGAACCACAACATTGTTGTTGTTAAGTGACATTGAGTTGATTCCAACTCATAGAGACCCTGCATAGGGTTTCTGAGGAAAAGCTGGTGGGTTTGAACTGCTGACCTTGTAGTTTGCAGTCCAACACTTACCATATATAGTTCATTTCATTCTCACACAAATGAGATGAGGATAAGGAAACTGAAGCACATAGAGGTCACAAGTGAAAATGACATCCTGGTCTGACTATGAGGGACATCCAGGCTATTCCCACTATGTCACCACCAGAAATCATGGGGACATTACCAGTGAAGGAACAACCAGTGTATGGCATTTGAGCCCAGATGTTTGGCTCTGAACTGTCTGACAGCTATGTCAAAAAGGAAGTACACATTATAAGTGATTTAGTTTCACTTTCTAATTTTATAAAAGGTAAAAAGGAAGAAAAGAACAAAAAGGCACCAATTCATCTGCAGAAAAAAAGAAAGAGATTTCCTGGAGTTATCTCTGTGTGTTTTCATGTAGAAAATACTGACTGCTATAGTTTTACATAGGACTGAAAAAGGTTTTCTGAATGTACCAAATGACCTTGTATAAAGGCAGAGGATGCTGTATAAAATGTCAAACAGAAGATAGACAGTTATGTCTATAAAAGCACATAATAATGATGCTCAGAAAATGTAATTTCTGGAAAAAAGCAAAAGAACCCATTCACCCTCAAACAAACCAGAAAATAAGAAGACTTTCCTTGTGCTGACAAATTGTTTTATGTTTATTCTGTTTTGCAGATAAACATCACCTAATTTTAAGTGAGAAATGTAAAAGGTGGAGAAGAATCAGGTTTCATTCATCTTCTTGCCCTCTAAAAAACAATGAGTCAAGCAAACAAATATATTTTAATTAAATCTAGCATTTGTAACTCATATACAAGGTTGGATTTCTCAGCACATCTTGAGAGTGAATGGTCTATTTTCTCTTGAGGCAGAACTTAGAGATCATTTGATATTGTATTTTAACAACTACCCTTTATAGAAACCAACCACCTGGGCAGAATTGTCTCTTCAAGAGATACAAGCATGGCTGCCAAAGCCACAGATTTTCTAATTGACTTTTAAGTATTTTTTCTGAGATTAAAATTAGCTCAAGTAGAAAAAAAAGAAGTAAAGGCAATTTCCAAGCACTCACGAGCCTAAATTTCACACCAATAAAAGGAAGTAAAAGCTTTTTATTCCTGTTTCCAACTATGAAATATATTTTTCCCAATTTTTCCTTTTCCTGCATGATTCATGTGATACTCCACTTCCAGAAAGGTGACCAGGCTTGTTAAAGTCAGCTGATTCAAAGCACTACTGTATCCAAGTGGGAACTGTTTTATGAATTCCAAAACACTCATGTATCTTGAGCACCCATATCCATTGCTATTGGGTCAATTCTGACTCATAGTGACCATTTAGAACAGAATACAATTGCACCATAGGGTTTCCAAGGCCATAATCTTTACAGAAGCAGACTGGGACAATTTTCTCCAGTGGAATAGCTTTTCTAACTGCTGACCTTTTGGGTTAGTAGCTGCAAGCTTAACTGCTCCACCATCAGAGTCAAGTACAACTCAATATTTCTGACTCATAGGTTTCCAAGGCTGAAAATCTTCACAGGAGCAGAAAACCTTTTTCTGAGGAGCAGCTGGTGGGTTTAAAATGCCCACCTTGAGGTCACTAATCCAGTGCTTATCCTACAACACTACGAGGGTTCCTTCCTAACAAATTACATACTATGGATCATGTTTTGAGAGTCCTGGTGTGGTGCTGCAGGATAATGCACTGGACCCTCAAGGTTGATTTGAACCACAAGGCCTGGTAATTCAAACCCACCAGTCACTCCTTGAAAAACCTAGACAGGATCCCTGTGAGTTGGAACCAACTCAACTGCACTAAACAGCAACAACAGCAACAGCCATGCTTTGCAATATACAACCTAAGAGATTGACCCCTCATCCCATACACAGTACCAATTTCCAATCTTTATCAACAAATAATAAATTATTTGAGTGTTTCATTGCCATAGGGAATATGAGGTTCATCCAGAGACCCTTGTTGCTAAATGCCATAGAGTTAGTTTGACTCATAGTGACCCTTGGTGGGTTTGAACCATAAACCTTGAGGTTAGAAGTTCAGTGTGGTTCGTTACAGTGCCACACAAGGACTGTTGTTGTTAGGTGCAGTCAAGTAGGTTCCAATCCATAGAGACCCACAGTCTCTATGTCAAGAATTTTGTCCTAGTTACTTAGTGTTACTATAACACAAATACAACAAGAGTGTGGCCTACAGAACAGAAATTAAATTTTCCTGGTTCTGGAGATTAAAAATCCAAATCAATGTCTTAGTCGTGTTGAGTCTTCCTTGTCAGTAGCCTGGGTGTTCCTTGGTTTGTTGGCTTATAGAGGATCCTCACAGGGCATCGATCCTCCCCAGTATCTGATTACATCTGTGTCTCATTTGCTCTTTTTCTTACTCAGAAATTATTAGGTTTAGGACATTTCCTACATGTATTATGGTCACATTTACATAACAAAGAGAACCCTATTCCTAATCAGGATCACATCCACAGGTGTAGGGGTTAGGCTTTCAATATATATTTTGTTGTTGTTGTTGTTGTTGTTGTGTGCCGTGGAGTCGGTTCCGACTCATAGCGACCCTGAACAGGTTTTCCGAGGCTGTTAATCTTTACGGGAGCAGAAAGCCTCATCTTTCTCCCACGGAACAGCTGGTAGTTTCAAACTGCTGACCTTGCAGTTCGCAGCCCGAATCGTAACCACTGCGCTACCAGAGCTCCTTTATATATATTTTGGGAGGACACAATTCATTCCATAATTCCTCATCTCTTGCCACTCTCTTTATCAATTTATAGTCTGATAAAAATTTCAGTGTGATGCTGCAGGATAAGCACTGGACTGCTAACAATAAGGTGGCGGTTCAAATCCACCCATTGCTCCTCAGAAGCCCTAAACCAACTAGACAACACTTAACAAAAACAACAATAATACAAAAGGTTCTTTGGGTTCCTAAATGGCCATTCTTTTGCCTAGCGTTCTGAACTAGGTTGCTTATTTTGGGGCACTTTTACCATTACCTCCATTCTTTTCACCTGGCCCAGTTCCCCTATTCCTGAACATTTCAGTGTAAAGTGATCAGCTCTGCTCTCTAATCCTTCCAGCCACCCCCATGTAGATTAGCTCCCTATCCTATGTCTCCTACTGCATGTTGTATTCTCCAGTAGCACAGAGTTGTTGTTGTTGTTAGGTGCCATAGAGTTGGTACAAACTAACTCATAGTAACCCTGTGTACAACAGAATGAAATATTGCCTAGTCCTGGGCCAACCTCACAATTGTTGCCACGCTTGAGTCCAGTGATGCTGCCACTTTGCCAATCCATCTCGCTGGGGGTCTTCCTCTTTTTCTCTGACCCTCCACCTTAACAAACATGTTATCCTTCTCCAGTGACTGGTCCCTCCTGACAATATGTATGAGAGACGAAGTCTGGCCATTCTCTCCTCCAACGAGCACTCTGGCTGCACTTTTTCCAACATGGATCTGTTGGTTCTTTTAGCAGCCCATGGTACTTTCAATATTCTCCTCCAACACCATAACTCAAAAACATCAGTTTTTCTATGGTCTTCCTTATTCACTGTCCAGCTTTCGCATGCATATGAGGTTATTGAAAATACCATGGCTTGAAGGGTAAGGCGCACCTTAGTTCTCAAGCTGACAGTATTTATTCTATTAAAAGCAAGATAAGATTGTGGCAGTCTTCATATCTATACATTAGGGCAATGGCACAACTCCTGATAGGTAAAATGGCTCTTTGTCAAAGAAAATATTTTGAAATTTCTTGGTTATGAAACAATCTTCATTCACCTATTCATCTCCCCAAACTGCTAGGTCCATTTCAAGAAGAGAGAGCTAATTAGAGAGCCGAATTGCTCTTCACAGGAAACACAGTAGGAATGTAGGATTTGGAGACTGGCCACTATGTGAAGAAGTCTGGAGAAAGCAAGAGATCAGAGCATCACGAAACAAGTAGACTAAGTGTTCACAGGGCCTGCAAAATGACTGATAGACTTTTGAGATGATAACATCTAATATTCGGTTTAAGTTGGTGCCTGTGCTGAGCAGCACAGGTGATGTCTCTCATTGTTTCCAAACTGTGAAAGTAACTTTGCTGTACATATATTTTATAAACAGTCCTGGACAGCATCCAGTATTGTAAGCAAAAGGAATCACTTAGTATTTCATGCCAGGAGTGATATGAGCAAAGAGGTTTTGGATTCGGTTAGAAAATTTTGCTGCTGTGCTAACTGACCAGGAGAATGTGGATTAACCCATTTTGGTGGTAGGCTACCAAAAGACTTGGAAATCATGGAAATATGAGAGGACTTCAAAACATTCATGAAAAAAAATATTTCTTATATTTAAATCCATTTTTTCCATGAACTTTTTGAAGTATCCTCATACACCAGACTTCCTTCAGCCCTGGCAGTGCAATGATTAAATGCTCATTTTCTATTCAAAAGGTTGAGGGTTCAAACACCCCCAACAGCTCTGTAGAGAAAGGCTTGATGATCTATTTCTGTAAAGATTACATTCTAGGAAATCCTATGGTACAGTTATACTCTGTAACATGGGGTTACTATCAATTGAAATAGTCTTGACAGCACATGAGAGTGTAACAACACATTAGACTTCCTACAGTTTGTGGAATGGGACCTAAACCAGGGCATTTGATAATAAAGTAAAAGGCAACTGGAGAAGGAGGCCTGAGAATATTTGGATTTCACTAGTGCTTATCATATATACTATGATTGTCTGGTTATAAGCACATGTAAGACGTGATTAAGTAAGTAGATCTGTAGGCCCTAGAGTCACACTGCTGGAATTCAAACTCTGGGGCTCTGCCACTTACTGATTGTGTGGCCCTGAGAAGGTTATTTAGCCTCTCTGTGTTTTAATTTTGTGATGTCTTGCAACACTTCTCACAATAACCCTGTGACAGAGATATTGTTATTGTTGTTGTAGGCCATTGAGTGACTTATAGCAAACCTACATCTACTATATTTCCAATGTTGGATATTGACTAAAATTGCCAGGCAGTGTTCAAGTATATGACATAATTGATAGATTCCTCATAGTAACTCTCTGAAAAGGCAAGCATAGGGTCAATATCTGCCTTGTTTATTGTCATATCCTAACTACTTAGCACAATGTTAGTTGCTCTGTAACAGAGATAAGGAACATCCGGCCCACAGGTCTATGTTGTTAAGTGTCATCAAGTCATTTCTGACCCATAGTGACCCTGTATAGGGTTTCCAAGGAGCAGCTGGTGAGCTTGAACCACTGACCTTGTGGTTCAAATGACTTTGCAGTCCATCCATTAACCAGCAGTGCCACACCAGAACTCTAGCCCCTCAAAATAATTTATTCTGGCCCTGCCAAGGCAACAGCAGTTCCAACTACCACATTGTTGCTGTTGGTAAGTTTGTCGAGTTGCTTCCAACTCATAGCAACCCTATATAGGGTTTCTAATGAGCAGCTGGTGGGTTTTGAACTGTTGACCTTGTAGTCACAGTCCAGTGCTAATCCTACAACGTCACACCAGGAGTCCTAAAAAAGTGAATAGATTGTATTATATGAAGGAAAGTCAAAAAGTATTGTTAGTAGGGTTCCAGTTCATACATGCATGAGTTTATTCCATACAAAATGTGTTTAAACATGCCTCTGTAATTAGTGGATGACAAGTTTTTCAGTAATGCATTTGCCTTAGTCTCACCAGGATGCCTTCAAAAAAATGTTCAATCACAAAAATGGCTTCTGAGGGGATCTGCTGATTCAACACAAAAAGATCATCTAGAAGGTTATGCTGACTGTTTTGGGGGGGATACAAAAGAGGTCATTTCAGTAGACTCTCAAAGGGCTATCACAGAGCCTTATTAAGAAGAAATTTTAAGAAAATTAAAAATTGTATGGGTGAGAAACAAGCCAGGAAATTGGCACCAAGGCATTTTTTTTCCCATCACAACAATGCACCTGCTCATTCTTTGAAGGTAGCAAGGGCTGTCCTACAAGAATTTCATTGGAAAACCTTACCCCATCTTTCTCTTGTTCCCCAAATCCAAAGAACATGAAAAAAAGCATGATTTGAATTCCTCGAGGATGTCATAACTGCCGTTTTAACATGATGTAAATGGAAGAGTGCAGAATTCTTTGGGGAAGGGCTGTTGTTGTTGTTATGTGCCATTGAGTCAGTTCTGACTCATAGTGACTCCGTATAGAGTTTCTGAGGGGCAGATGGTGGGTTTGAGCTGCTGACCTTGAGGTTAGTAGGCCAGTGCTTATCCTATAGTGCCACAACAGGAAGGGTTAAAGAGATGGAAACACCACCTTTATAGATAGGTTGTTAGCAAACAATAACCTCATATTTCAATATTTTTATTTAATACAGATATCAATGGTGTTTTGCAGTACTTTTTTACTTATCCTTGGTACCATTCCCTCTGCCTAGTATATTCTCCCACCTCTTTTCCCCACCTAAGAAAATCCCTCCTCTTTTGTTTTGGACCTCAGGTGCTTTGTCATCATTGGCTATGAAAAAGTTCTATCTCTCTTTCTCCAGACTCCATTCTATCCCCTTTACCTCCACAAAGACTCACTGTAATATGTCCACTATATGTCCGTGTGTGACTGTGTGACTATTTGTGTGTGTCTGTGTATGCTGTTGCTATGAGTACGTATGTGTTTTTTGTTGTTGTTGTTGTTAAGAACCATTGAGACAGTTCCAGCTTGTTGTTGTTGTTAGGTGCCATCGAGTCGGTACCAACTCATAGCGAACCTATGCACAACAGAACAAAAACACTGCTGAGTTCTGGGCTAGCCTTACAATTGTTGCTACGTTTGAGGCCATTCTTGCTGCCACTTTGCCAGTCCATCTTGGTGGGGGTCTTCCTCTTTTTCTCTGACCTCCACCTGACCAAACATGATATCCCTCTCCAGTGACTGGCCCCTTCTGACAATATGTCCGAAGTATGAGAGAGAGAGAGAGATGAAGTCTGGCCATGCTGGCCTCCAAAGAGCATTCTGGCTGCACTTCTTCCAACACTGATCTGTTTGTTCTTTTGGCAACCCATGGCACTTTCAATATTTTCCTCTAACACCATAACTCAAAAGCATCAATTCTTCTACAGTCTTCCTTATTCACTGTCCAACTTTTGCATGCATATAAGGTTATTGAAAATACCGTGTCTTGGGTCAGGCATACCTTAGTCCTCAAGCTGACATCTTTGCTCTTCAACACTTTGGAAAGGTCTTGTGCAGCAGATTTGCCTAATACAATACATCATTTGATTTCTTGGCTGCTGCTTCCATGAGTGTTGATGGTTTACCCAAGAAAAATGAAGTCTTTGACAAGTTCAGTCTTTTCCTGTAAATTTTTGCGGAAGCCGAAAACCTCATCTTTCTCCCATGGAGTCACCAGTAGGCTCAAATTGTCAACCTTGTGGCTTGCAGTCCAGTGATTATCCTGCGGAGTCACAGTGCTCCCCTGTATGTGTTTTGTTGCTGTTGTTGTTAAGTGCCGTTGAGTTCGTTGCAATTCTTAGCCGCTATGTCTAGAGTTCCTAAGGAAAGGATGGAGAGCTTGAACCACCGACTTTACGGTTCAAACTAACCTTGCAGTCCAGTGCATTAATCTGCAAGGCCACACCATTTAGATGTATTAAAATAATCATCATCTGAATTAATCCCTATTTATCCCTAGGGAGTCCTGGCATTACACTGTAGGATAAGCACTGGACTGCTAACCACAAGGTCAGTAGTTCAAACTCACCAGTTGGAACCAACTCGATGGCACTTAACAACAACATACACACTGGGAGTCCTGGTGTGGCACTATAAGATAATGTGCTGGACCGCAACACGGGTTTGAACCTCCTTGGCACTTAATAGCAACAACAACATTGCACTGGGAAAATAATAGAGAATATCAGGGATTCTATCTCTTTGCAAATTAATAACTGTCAGAAATTCTCTTGTTGCAGAAAGTTGATAAGCAGAAGTTGGTTTTGTTTTTCTTAGTGTTCCATATGTAATAGGTTCCTGAGGAATTGAAATAGGTTTTAAGGGAAATTTGATCTAGCTGCTGGGTTCACTGCATTCTAAACCCAGTAGAATTAGTCTCTAAATATTTTGTCAGTTGAGGATGATTTTCTCTCTGGCAGTGCTATAAGTCAGTGTAATTTATTTACAATAATATTATGTATACTATTTTGGGGTTTGATATAAAATGATAGCGATATTAATTTATTTATTTGCAAAAAAATACATATTTGAATAGTGATTCGAATATCTTACAGAGCATCTTCATTTGATTCTCAAAAATCTTTTAAGGTGGAATAGGAATTGATGGTCTCATAACCTGGAGTTCAAAAGCAAGTTAAAAATCAACTCAAATCAGTTTGTGGACTGATCCTTTGAAAATGACTCTTTCTCCATCCTTCCAGTTGCTTTATTATCATCATTATTATTGTTTTTGTTTTTATCTTTTATGAGTGAAAAAGAGCTGCCTCACTCTGTTGTTGTTAGGTACTATCAAGTTGGTTCTGACTTATATGGACCCTGTGCACAATAGAAAGTAATCCTGATGGTGTTGTTGGTTACACATTGGACTGCTAGCTATAAGTTCTAAGGTTAGCACTTCAAATCCACCAGTAGCTCCGAGGGAGAAAGATGAGGCTTTTTGCCCCCCATGAAGATTTACAATCTTGGAAACCACTATCATCACCACCATGCACAACAGAATGTAGCACTGTCCAGTCCTATGCTGTTCTCACAGTTATTAGGTTTGTACCTATTGTTGCTACTGCTGTGTCAAGCTATCTTGGGGATGGGGCGTGTCTTCCTCTTTTTTGTTAACCCTTCACATTACCAAGCATGATACCCTTCTCCAGGAACTGATCTCTCCTGACAATATGTCCAAAGTACAAGAGGTTAAGTCTCACCATACTCACTTCTAAGGAGCATTCGGACTGTACTTCCTCCAAGGCAGATGTGGCTGTTCTGGCAGTCCATGATACTTTCAATAGTCTTTACCTCACTCTGTAGGTGTGATTTTATTTTATCAGGTGACTAACTCTTTCAGAGAAATAAACTCAGAAGCTGATAAAGGTTTTGAAGGATTACTAAAGAGGCTTGTGGATGTGAAAGTGAGTCTTGAAAGTTTGCTTCTTATGCTGCTTTCTCAAGTGCTTCCTGTTTTCAAGTCTTAGGAGCTCTGAGCTTAGGTAGAAAAGCAGCAGCTATCATTTCACCTTCAGGTTACTTTGTGTTCTGTGGTGTTCTGGAAGCCCCCTTCTTTCCCTGTGGTGAGCACACCAGTTTCTTCCAATTATGAAGAGTGGCATCAGGATTGGAAGAGGGTTCATTAACAGCCTGCAATACACAGATGGCACAACTTTGCTGGCTGAAAGCCAAGAGGACTTAAAATACTTATTGATGAAAATCAAAGACCACAGCCTTCAGTATGCATTGCATCTCAGTGTAAAAAAAATAAAAACTTCATCACTGGACCAATAAATGATATCCACTTAGATAGAGAAAAGATTGAAGTTGCCAATGATTTCATTTTGCTTGGATCAACCATCAACACTCATGGAAGCAGCAGTCAAGATATCAAATGACATATTTCATTTGGCAAATCTGCTACACAAGACCTGTTTAAAGTGTTGAAGAGCAAAGATGTCAGTTTGAGGGTTAAGGAGTGCCTACTGAAAGCCATGGTATTTTCAATGATTTCATATGCATGTGAAAGTTGGATAGTGAATAAAGAAGACCAGACCATACAAGAATTGCTGTATTTAAGTTATGGTGTTGGAGGAGAATATTGAAAATATCATGGACTGCCAAAAGAATACACAAATCTGTGCTGAAAGAAGTGCAGCCAGAGTGCTTCTTGGAGGCCAGGATGGCCAGACTTCGTCTTTCATACTTGGGACATATTGTCTGGAGGGACCAGTAACTGGAGAGGGATATCATGTTTGGTCAGGTGGAGGGTCAGAGAAAAAAAGGAATACCCCCAATGAGATGGATTGGCAAAGTGTCACCATCAGTGGACTCAAACTCTGGTGGTGGTAGTTATGTGCCGTGGAGTCAGTTCTGACTCATAGCAACCTTGTATAGGGTTTCCAAGGCTGTAAATCTTTACAGGAGCAGAAAGTTTTATCTTTCTCCTACAGAATGGCTGGTAGTTTCAAACTGCTGACCTTGAAGTTAGCAGCACAACTTGTAATCATTACGCTACCAGAGCTCCTACATAATAATGATTATGAGGTTGGCCCAGTATCGGACAGTGTTTCATTCTGTTGTGCATAAGGTCACTATGAGTCAAATACCAACTTGATGGTACCTAACAACAACAATAATACCTGATGATGTACCATTTTTTAAATTATCTTAGCAAAATTTTACTTGCATGTAATGTCAATCATATTGTTAAATAATTTTCATATTTTGTTGAATCACCTTTCTTTAGAATTTGGCACAAATATGAATCTTCTCCATACAGTTGGCAAGGCAAATATCATTCCAATTTCTTGGCATGGAGGAGTGAATGCTTCCAGTGTTGCATTCATTTGTTGGAACATCTCAATTGGCATCCCATCAATTCCTAGAGACTAGTTTTTTTTCAGTGCTTTCAATGCAGCTTGGACTTTTTTCAATATCATAGGTTCTTGGTTAAATGTTATCTCTTGAAATAACTGAATGCTGACCAGTTTCTTTTGGTGTAGTGACTCTGTATATTCCTTCCAGCTTCTTTTAATGAGATTATTCTATGATTTATACATTTCACAGGGTCACCTTTCTTTGGAATGGGCACAAATATGGATCTCTTCCAATCGGTTGGCCAGGTAGCTGTCTTTCAAATTTCTTGGCATAAATGAGTGTCTCCAGTGCTGCTTCAATTTATTGAAGCATTTCTATTTATAGTCCATCAACTCCTACATTTCTAGCCAAATAAAATTATATGTTCAAAAGCATTTTGCTATGTCTAAAATATTATCTTCTAACTAGGAGTATTAAGCTTGGTAGTTTAAAATGAGTGCCTAGAAATATAGAAATTTTAAACAGATATTGGTAAGAGAATTCACATAGACTTTTTGCCATATATTTTCCAATAGAATCTAACTAACAAAGAACTTCCGGAAGATGAGCCTCTCAGGTTGGAAAATACTCAAAATACAACTGGGGAAGAGCTGTCTCTTCAAAGTAGAGTTGTATTTTGATGTGAGTGCAGCCCTGATGGCAGTGACATTTTTAAATACATTTTGTTTGGAATAAACCTGAACATATATGAACTGAAACACTAGTAAAAGTATTTCATGAGTATTACTTGTAGTAATTACTTGTATTGCTTGAGTAGAGTTCCAGAAGTTAGTCCTCTCCATTGGTTATGAGACTTCTGTTCATTCACACCTATCCTACCACCAACTGAGAAAAAGAAGGAAAAGGAATGAGAATAGCACCAAATAAAATGACATTGACCCTGATATCTTGCCAAGGTTCAATAGTTTCTCTTGCACTGATAATTTTCAGTAGGTTCTGTGGCTTTGGTTGATTTCCAGAGTTCCAAAATGTTTTATTGTAGTTGTTTTGCCAGTATGCTCTGTTTCTGTGAGAGAATAGGTTCATTGATGGCCTCATTCAGCCATTCCAGAATACCTCTCTCTTTTAACTATTGCTTTTTGCCATAACTGTGCTTTTGTAACTGGAAAGGTACATTGTTGCTGTTGTTAAGCACCTTTGAGTAGGCTCTGACTCATAATGACCCTGTATAGGGTTTCCAAGGAACAGCTGATGGATCTGAACTGCTGACCTTGTGGTTCATACTCCAGTGCTGATCCTACAGCACCATACCAGGAAAGGTATATTGTTGTTGTTGTTGTTAAGTGCTGTCAAATCCTACATCTTTATTAAGAGTTGGGCCTGGCCACCTCAGACTTTAGTTTCTTCCAAAATTATAGTTTCTCCCACAATATGGATTTGGTGGTTGTTGTTGTTAAGTGCCCATTGACTAGGTTATCATTTTTCATTTATCAAAAAAAAGAAGACTTTGTGGGTGTCAAGCATTTGTCTTCCGTACTGTCATGAGAGTACTCTTTGAAAGAAGCAAGAGGAGAGATAAGGAAATAAAAACTGAAATTCAGAACATATACCCCAAAAAACTGAGTCATTCAAAATGCACTATACAAACTGGAAGAGCCTGTGATGCAAGAAATGTGAAGATGAAAGACTCAGCACTTTCCTCCTAGAGAGGGTTTAGGGGGATTATACAGAAGCTTAAATGTGTAATCGTAAAAATAGGCCAGTTTTCCTTTTATATCTAAATGTAGAGAGGGGCGATTTGTAGCCCTGTTGTAGTCTTTTCTCTTGCTTCAAGTCACACAGAAATACACTGCTTTCTCTTCTTAGTGAACAGGATTTACTAGGATTTACTCCTACAACGATCTCTCAAACTCTCTTTTCCTTTCTCTTTTTCTTTCTGCTACACTCAGAACTATGTGGGTCACCACTTAACCTGGCAGAAGTGAATGCTGGTTCTTGTTCTTACACTGAGAATATGCATGCAACACCATCTCAGAAAGATAGTCTCTCCAAGAGAGTTCCAATGCTGTTTCCTTCACATTGAATATGCCTACTGTCCTGTCTCCATCTGGTTCATTCCTACTGGTTGTTCAGAACTCACCTTGAACATCTGTCTCCTCTATCATAATCTGAGTCAAAAAACCATCCTCTGGGTTCCCACAGCATCCTTGCTGTATTTGCATCTGCAGCCCTCCAACATTATTTCATGTTTTCACTTACTCTGTTTTTCCCACTGGACTTGAGATCCGGTCAGTGTGTTATTTATTTTCTATTCATTTAAAAACATTATTGGGCATATACCATGAGGTAATATTTATACTTGAGGAGCTGATTATAATTCTCTGTGGCAGATAAGCACACCTAATTAAAATAGTATGTTGAGTACTATAAGAAAACATTGTATGGAAGCAAAAAGAACAAAGCCCTAACTTTCATGGGATATTGGGATAAGTTTTATACAGAAGGAGGCATTTTATTTGAATCTTAGAAGATGAGTCAAATTCTACAAGAAAAATAGTAGGAAGGCAGTATGTGAATAACAAGTCGTTATCATTCGTTAAGTACTGTCAAGTCGGTTCTGGATCATAGCGACCGCAACCCTGATAGGGTTTCCGAGGAGCAGATGGTGCATTTTAACTGCTGACCTAGTGGCTTACAGTCCAGTGGTGATCATACAGTGCCACACCAGGAGTCCATTCAAATTTGCATGCTTGATTTTTCTTCTTCACAAGAGTTTAAAGGTTGAATATAAGTTGACTTAACTGTATTTATTGGCAGGAATCCAGGAGATATTTGAATTGCAATCCTACATCCTAAATCTACGTGCTTGGTTGGTTGGTTGGTTATGTGCTGTGGAGTCAATTCTGACTCATAGTGACCCTTTACAGCGTTTCCGAGGCCGTAAATCTTTATTGGGGCAGAAAGCTTCATCTTTCTCCCCCAGAACAGCTTATAGTTTCAAACTGCTGACCTTGCGGTTTGCAGCCCAATTCATAACCACTAAGCTACCAAAGCTCTTTAAATCTACAAGCTTAGTTCCAACTTAATTTCTAAGTAAATCTGTAGATTATGGATTGCCAGTGGCTTTCATTTACCCATGCCTTCAGGAAGTGGGAAAAGGTTTCCAGTATTGTCTCTTGCAATTTCTCTGATAATGTGGAATCCTTTCTGGAGTATCCATAACTACCTATACCTTAACTCCCCATCCTCTACCTATACTGTGGGCTATGGTTCTTTTTGAATAAAATGCTTAAGACAAGCATCTACTACTTGGTCCTGAATGTCTTCTTCACTCATATCCAATGGCACTAAACCTTATGAAGAAAATATCAAAAGTATATTTGAATTTTTCAACACCTGCTCTGATTTGAGGAAGTGAATAAAAGGGAAGACGGAACTAGTGGGGGATTTTAGTGTATGAAACTCTGAATTTCATGTGTGCCTATATCTCCCTTTCTGGTTGGGTAAATCTCTGCTTCACATAGTCTTTGATATGATTGTCATCCATTCAGTCATTTTTATTCATTCAATAAATATTAATTGAACATCTTATAAGGAAATTTTCACTATGAGAGAAAAATTTAGAGTATAGGCATCAAAAAATGTATTTGAGTAGATAAAGATGCCTATGGTCGTTGTATGCCATGGGATCAGTTCTGACTCATAGCAACCCTATAGATGGCTTCCAAGACTGTAAAACTTTATGGGAGCAGGAAGCCTCATCTTTCTCTCATGGAATGGCTGGTAATTTCAAACTGCTGATCTTGAGGTTAGCAGCCCAACTCGTAACCACTATGCTACCAGAGCTCCTTAAAGATACCTATAGTGAAGATAAAATAATATAAGACAATGCAAGAAGACTATCATAAATGTACACTTATTAAGCACATTATATTTTAGTTAAGGTGCTGTGAATGACTAGATGCCAAATGAACACTAAAGGAACTAAGATCTCTGAAGATCAGAAAAAGTTCTGTATGAAGTAAAGGAAAGGTCAAAGAGGATAGGTGGAATGTAGCATTTGTGTATTGAGCAAGTGGATGAAATGGGTGGGATGAGGGATTGATCACCTATGATAAGGAGAGAGGGGGATGTGACTGCCAAAGGATAAGCAGAGAGCTTCTAGAGAACCAGCAATGCTCCATAAACTTGGTGTTCAAATGTTACATAAGTGGGGTTTTTTTTGTTTTTGTTTTTTCATATTTGTATTCATAACAGTAAATATTGGAGTCCTGGTGTGGTGCTATGGGTTAATGCACTGGTATGCAAAATCATTTGAACTGCAGTGTCAGCAGTTCAGGCTCACCAGCTACTCTTTGGAAACCCTATACAGGGTCGCTATGGGTCAGAACTGACTTGAAGGTAGGTAACAACAACAACATAAACAATATATCATTAGACTGCTTGTGTTGTGAAATAGTCTGTGTGTGTTCAATTTTACCATAACGTTGTTTTGAAAAGAGATTGATGGAAAAAATGGATCATTGACGGCTCTCTAGAAGCTCTCTGAATACCCTTTCCCAGTCACATCCCTCTCTCCACGTCCAGGGTGATCAACCACTTGTCCCATCCATTCAATCCACTTGCTGAAGACAAACACTCCACATCCCATCTATCATCTTTGCAAAGGCTCTGTTTATTGAAATTTTGACATTTATTAAGCCTCCCATATGATATTAGGGAGTCAAAGATGAGTGAGATATAGTCACAACTCTCAAGAAGCTCCAATTTGAAACAAAGGAAGAAGACTTGGTGACTAGAGATAAGCCCAGAAAGGTAGACTGTAACAAGATCCAAACCCTTTGTATGAACGTCAAAGAACTTGACTATCTTTCCACTAAATAAGAGAGTCATGAAAGGATTTTAAACAGAAAAGTTATGTGATGAGATTTTTATTTTAGAATGATAATGTAACATATGAATTGGAGAGGTGGGCACATTATCTGATAAAGTCTTGTATCAGCTTTCTGATAGACATGTTTTTCTTCCTCAAAGAGTTTTGAGCTGCTGAACAGTTGTGACACAATCTTATATTTTCCAAAATAGTATATACGATCCTTGTCATATGAACACAACAAATATAGTTTGGCTGCTTTAATCAGTTTTTTGTTTGAGTAGAAAGAATGAATGAGTGGATTGATGGCTTATCTTAATATCTTCAACACCTTACAGCCTGTTAAGTTAGGCCCAATTTTACTAACATCATATCAGTTCTTACATTTCTATTTGCTCTTTATTAGATTTATCCTACCCTTATCATCTTCAATACCCTATTTTTCTATATACATACTAAGAAAATTTAAAGAGCAATTTATAACAGACCCTTAAACATAAATTTATATCTATAAGAATATACATGTAAGTTTAAAATGAACCATGACTCTAGAGTCTTTTTTTTTTGTTTATATCTATGTATTTTTCTTTCTGAAGTTCCATTCAAGAGTCATTGCCCAGAACTGGATTTGAGAAACATTGATGGGAAAGAAGGGGGAGAGAGACTAAGGACCAGAAATCATGTTATTGGTGTCAGCAGTTCCTGAACATGATAACGCTTGCATCATGTGAGTAGGGAAATATGAGAATATGAGTTATATTTAGAATTTTGTTTCCATGTTCTGACAAGAATCCTTCCCCTTTCTTTTCTCTTAAGGGTTGTTTTTTTTTGTGGGTTTTTTTTTTTTTTTTTAATAGTTTTGAGTGGAAAATGGCCTAGGGCAGTAAGAGAAGGAACTAAGCTATAGAAAACCTCAATAGTGAGAATGGAGGTTCCAGTTTTTACAGGAATCTTATATAACTGTGTACATGCATGTGCATGTGTTTTCAAAGTTGGAGCAGAGAAAAGAAAGGGTGGAGTACAGAGGACTTTATCCTTCTCTACTAATTTCAAAATACATCTCAGATAGCAAAAAGCTTCAGGAAGGGTATCAGAAAACATGGAAGGACAGGTCCAAGCTGAAGTCTATTTTGGAAAGCAATATAAGATCCCTTTGCCTTAAACTAGCAAGAAAATAAAGATCAGCTGACAGTCAGGTTTCTAAGTTTTCTCCATCCTAACCTCAGACAGTGGGCTTTATGAACCTTCACCAGACCTTTATTCAGAAACAAGAAAAGCAGGCCGAAAGCAAAATTTTAATTTCAGTAGATCAGCTCTTAACATTCTCAGGTCCAGGCATGAAAGAGTAATGGAAATCTACAATATGCCTATTTTAAAGTTGTAATTCAGGCTGGTGGTGGTGGTGGTGGTGATGTGTCGTGGAGTCAGTTCCAACTCATAGCGACCCTGCACAGGGTTTCCAAGACTGTAAATCTTTACCGAAGCAGAAAGCCTCATCTTTTCTCTCGCAGAACAGCTGGTAGTTTCCAAATGCTGACCTTAAGGCTTGCAGCCTGAATCATAACCACTACGCTACCAGAGCGCCTTAATTCAGGCTAGGAGAGTGTTAAATATGTTTTCTTCTCTTACTCTAATTGTAATGATTTGGTAGATTGAGTTTGAATTCAGATTTTGCACTCTCCAGAGTTATATGCATAATTAGGGAGGCATGGCAAAGCCAGCTCCCAGGCCCCCAACCCTGATCTATCTTTACATCATGTCTCAGCTTGGCAATGTGATGGGCCATGAACACATTCCAATTTCTGTCCATTCCCTTTAAAAACAACCACCTATTGATAATCCCTTGGACCTGTTGGCAGGTCTTCCCTCAGGCAAACAGATACAGGGGAAGAGGCCTCTTTAAGCCCTGGAAATGGTTTGGGGATATTTGGGCAGGAAATTCTGGATATCTGGAGAGAGTTCTCAAATAGAGGACTCAGGTTCTAGATAGGCACATCTTCCAAGCCTCCTGTACTCCTCACTCTGTGTGTGTGTCTGTCTGTCTGTATGTCTATCTATCAATTGATCTATCTATCTATCCATCCATCCATCCATCCATCCATCTATCTATCTATCTATCTATCTATCTATCTATCTATCTATCTATCTATCTATCTTTTTATCTCCTTAGTAAAACTTAAGTCTAAGCAAGGTTACCTGAGATCAGAACTAGACTCACCTAGCTGTTATAGTACCACATTACCAACTTTCTAAATGAGAACATAGACTGGCTGCTGCCCTACATATTTGAAAAGTACTTAGCTTGATTGGACAGTGAATCAATACAGAACTTCTGAATTCTTTCTGAGCCAAAGATTGGTGAACATTAGATTGATTCATTAGGCTTTCCTACTCTCCTTCTTTTCAAATAGAGTACTATATTGTGGTGGTTGTTGTTGAATGCTATCAAGTTGGCTCTGACTCATAGAAACTCTGTATTGGGTTTCCGAGGAGCAGCTAGTGGGTTTGAACCACTAACCTTTCAGTTAGCAGGTGAGTACTTATCCTACAGCACCACACCATGACTCCTAGTATTAATCGAGACAAAATAAGCTATGCTTCAGTAATAGCAGAAATCTCAACGACTTACCATTAAAAAAGCAAACAAACAAAAAAACCTTAATTCTCATTCATGAAATGTCCATTGCAGATCTGGGCCTACTCCAGGGTCCTGGCCTCCATTCAAGACTCAACAATCTAGACTTCTATCTCACCTCACCATCTCAGCAGGAGACCTCTGATTTTCTTTAGAAGGTAAAACAGAAAATGAGTCACACACAAACAATTAAATGCTTCAGCCCAGAAGGTGACACTTGACATTTTTGCTCAGACCCAACCTAACAGCAAGAGCATGGAGAAATCTTGAGAAGCACATAGAATATCTGCATATTCTGTTTGTGCTACAGACACAGATCTCAGTTCCAACTGATAAATAGGGGCAGATTTATTCTTTATCTCCTTTTCTTTGTAGTGAAGAAATTTCATAGGATTATACAGGCAGAGCAGGAAGTAATTTTAAACATTTTCCAAACTCTGAAATTCGCCAAAAAATTTTCCTTGATCATCCCTCGCTATGCAGCCCCTCGCTGAATGTCTGCTAGTTGGGAAGTCACTTACCCTACACCCATGCATCTATTCCAATTTTAATAGCCCAATCAATTTTGCTGGGTGGAAGATAAGTATAGTCTACCACCCAACCGGTCAGTTTATCATACTGTGGTAGTCTGTGTGTTGCTATGGTTCTGTATTTCAAATACCAGCGAGGTCATCCATGGTGAACAGGTTTCAGTAAAACTTTTAAACTAAGACAGATTAGGAGGAAAGGTCTGGAGATCTACTTCTAAAAATTACCCCCGAAACGCTGTGTATCACAATAGAATGATGACTAACATAGAGCTGAAAGATTGTGTGGCATTGTGGGTTAATGCGCTGAACTGCAGAATCAGTTTGAACAGCAAGATCAGCAGTTCAAGCTCACCAGCTGCTCCTCAGAAACCCTATACAGGGTTTCTGAGTGGATCGAACCCTATACAGGGTTTCTGAGTGGATCGAAAACAACATGACTTAACGGCACTTAACAACAATAGCAATAGACTTTAGCGTATCAATGGTAATGAAGATTACACAGGATCAGGCAATGTTTTGTTCTGTTGTGCATGGGATTGCCTTGAATTGGAATTGACTCAGCAGCTAAAAATACCACAATTCTATTACTTCCATATGTTAGTTCTGCATCTTAGAGCATGATGCAAGAGGACCCTCCCTTTTCCTCATGGTCATCTCTGCCAGTACTCAGAGCTGGCTCTCATCCCTTTTCCCTGAAACTGTCTCTTCTCTGGGTACGTGCTCCTAGTTTCTCAGTTATGCCTCTTGTGACTTGGTGTCATATCCCTTCAATATTGTAATCATTTTCTTTGCATAAATATTAGTTTGTCTGTATTCCTTTCTAAAGTTTTGTTTAGAAGTGAAAGTGCCACAGACAGCCTGGGCAGTACTGAGCTAAGTGTTCTGCTTCCTTTATAGGGACATCACACTAAGCTCAAAGATTGTTGACTTAAATTCTTAGCTTCTCATATAGTCTCTCCTGTGACACTGTGGGATAAAGTACTGGACCACAAAGTCAGCAGTTTAAGCTCACCAGCCACTCTATGGAAATGCTTTGAGTCAGAACCAACTCGATGGCACTTAAAAACAACAACAATATAGACTCCACCATTCATCTGACAGTTTGTTGTACTATGGTGACTTATGTATTTCTGTGATGCTGGAAGCTAGGTCACCAATCTTTTAAATATCAGCAGAGTCACTCACAATGGGCAGGTTTAAGCAGAACTTTCAGACAAAGACAGACTAGGAAGAAGAAGATTTGTAAATGGCTAGCCACTGAAAACCTTATGAATAGCAGCAGAACGTTAGTGTGGATGGAGCAAAGCTTTCTGGACCTTCATTTGCTGATGGGGCACAATTCAAAATGAGAAGAAACAACTACAAACATCCATGAATTATCAGAACCTGTGATGTACAAAGCATGAATCTAGAAAAATTGGAACGTCATCAATAGTGAAATGGAACACATAAAGACCAATGACCTAGGGATTAGTGAGTTAAACTGGACAGATATTGGCCATTTTGAATCAGGCAACCATATGGTTTACTATTCTGGGAATGACAAATTCAAGAGAAATTCATTCAAGAGGAATGACATTGCATTCATCATCCAAAAAAAAAAAA
>NW_006408618.1:2413876-2426598 GCF_000296735.1 Chrysochloris asiatica
CTGACTGTGGAACAAACCATCAATTGCTCATATGCAAGTTCAAGCTGAAGCTGAAGAAAATTAAAACAAACCCATGAGAATTAAAATATGACCTTGAATACATTCCACACAAATTTAGAGACCCTCTCAATAATAGATTTGGTGCATTAGCTGAAGACCAGAAGAGTTGTGGAGCAAGAATACCAGCCATGACGAAAGCAAAAGGTCATTAAAAACACAGGAAAGAAAGAAAAGACCAAAATTGATGTCAGAAGAGACTCTGGCATCAAAGGAGATGGAATCAGTTTACTAAAAAGAACTGGTAGATGTCCAACCATTTCAAGAGGTAGCATATAAGCAAGAACTAATGGTTTTGAAGGAAGACATTCAAGCTGCACTGAAGGAACTGGTGAATTGAAATTGAAGGAACCCTAGGAATTGAAGTTTTATCAAACTGATATAATGCTGGAAATACTTGTCAAGAAATTTGGAAGATAGCTACTTGGCAAACCAACTTGAAGAGATCCATATTTGTGCCTATTCCAAAGAAATGTGATCCAACAAAATGCAGAAATCATTAAACAATATCATTAATATGACCTGCAAGTAAAATTTTGCTGAAGATAATCTTTAAATGGTGGCAGCAGTATACCAACCAGAAGCTGCCAGAAATTCAAACTGGATTCAGAAGAGTATGTGAAATGAGAGATACCATTACTGACATCAGGGAGATCTTAGATGAAAGCAGAGGATATCAGAAAGATTTTTACATTCCTTTGGAACACTCTTTAAAATCCACTACTATTAAACTAAGTGCCTCACAGACTAATTTGTTGAAGTGTTTAGTGTATAAATTAGGCACAGAGGATATAGAAGTGAATATTATGTAGTTAACTCTATTAGAAGAATAATAACATAATGGCAAAGAGCAAGAGCTTTTGAACAAGTTACTTAAGTATGAATCCATATTCTGTTACAAGTAAGTCATATGATCTCATGCAAATTATTTAATATCTCTGGGACTCAGTTTCCTAAATGGAGAACAAAATAGTATCAACTTAATGAAGATAATAATAGGACCAACTTTCTAGAGTTGATCTGAGGACTAAAAATTAACATATGTAATATACTTGAATCAAGGAGCTCTGGTAGCATAGTGGTTACAAGTTGGACTGCTAGTCTCATAGTCAGGAGTTCAATACTGCCAGTGGTTCCATGGGAGAAAGATAAGGCTTTCTGCCCCCATAAAGATTTACAGCTTCAGAAACCCTATATAGGGTTGCGATGAGTTGGAACTGACTCCACGGCACATAATCACCACCACCAATATACGTAGATCGGCACTCACACATAGCAAGGACTTTGCTGTGATTAAATGTCTCCGAGTTGGTTCCAACTCATAGTGATCCTGAAGAAGATTTCCAAGGACTGACTGGTGGATTTGAATCGCCAACCTTGTGGTTAGCAGTCTAATGTTTATCCTATGCTGCCACACAGGGCTATGTATTTTCTATTTTACTTAGAGTTCATTGTAGTAATATTCCCAAAACTTGTTAAGATATATAGGTTGTTTGCCTTTACACTGAATGCTTCCAAATTACTGTAAGCTTTCTCCTTGGTATTTTCAATGGATATTTCATAAGGAAAAAAATCAGGTGACCTGTATACCAGAGTGAATAGATATTATTTAATTGAATCAAAAGGTCAAATTTGTTGAATTGGGAGAACAGCTTGTCCTAAAGAGATAAAAAGTAAATTGAAGGAACAACAGGGCTCTGTGATACAGGGATCGAGGTATACCCTGAAGAGTGGAAATAATACTAAGATGCTTGACTGCCTTATGAATATTGGTTTCCCTTGTCTACTATTGTAAAATAGACACTTGAGTGGGATAGAAAGGATGTCAAGAAACATGATTACAGAAAGCTTGTAAGCCAGTCTTCAGCCTATAGCTGATTGGAATACCTAAAAAGGGTTCTAGAACTTGCCCAGTGAAATAGGCCTCTTGAGGAGCCTTTGCAGTGTATAGGACCATAAGTGGAATCCCGAGTCCCATCCAGAACCTTCTGAGGTGGGACATTCCCACCGGAAAGGACAAGCAGACCAGTCTGGAACAGCTAGAGCAGCAGACGATACATCTTCAAAGAATGAACATCAGGAAAAACCCAAAACAAAAATGGCAGTATGATTGGCTACAAAAATAAGCAAAATGTTTGCCAGGAAGCCATCATGGCAAGCAATCAAGTCCTTTCAGAACAAACCTCCCTCTAAGACTGAAACTCAAAGGAACACATGAGCAAGCATGTAAGCTTGCTGATGACCACAGTGGTCTACTGGTGAGTGGAAGAGGAGGAAAGGCAGCAATGAAGAAATGGGCCGAGTTCAACCATGGTCCATTGACTCCCATTGACCTGGAGTTAAGAGAGAAAAGAGGAAGGGCTGTTTGCTCCAAAGTTTGGTGAAACCTGGGGACACCTGAGGCCATGGACAGGAACATAGCCACAGAGGGCTAGAGCTGAAAGTGAAGCATCCAGTGGATATGAAATGAACAGGAACGCCCAAACATGCAGATAGTACCCATTTGATCTAACCTCGATGGCTTAATAATCAGAACTCGACTAGAGGAAGATAAAAAAATAAAATTAAAAAAAAATAAAAATCCCACAATTTTTGATAAATGAAACAAGGGTAAATTACTACAATTTGATGAACTTGATGTATACTCATGGAGGTAGTAGCTCAAAATACTACAGAGAGGGAAGAAGTCTTCACATCAATTATCAATGCTATCCCCTCTGTATACAGGGTGGATAGGGATGGGCAACTTAAAACATTGGTTGCCTAACATGAGGGGGTTGTTGTTGTTGTCGTTAAGTGTCATCAAGTCTATTCTGACCCATAGTGACTCTATTTAGGGTTTGCAAGGAGCAGCTGGTGAGCTTGAACTGCCAACCTTGCTGCTCAAATGGCTTTGCAATCTGGCGCATTAGCCCACCGAACCACGGAGAATGGTGGTGGTGGTTATGTGCCGTGGAGTCGGTTCCAACTCATAGCGACCCTGGACCAGGTTTCTGAGATTGTAAATCTTTACAGGAGCAAAAAGTCTCATCTTTGTCCCGCAGAACATCTGGTAGTTTCTAACTGCTGACGCTGAGGTTAGCAGCCTGATTCGTAACCACTACAAGAAGTGATAAAGGCTAGAAGTGACTGGCTTTCAAGGTTTCAAGAGGGAAAGAGTCTTCAAATCAAGTTTCAATGCTATCTGCTCGGTGCACAGGGTAGATAGGGACGGGCAACTTAGACATTGGCTATCTAAAATGAGGGGACAATAAAGGCACGAAGTGACTGGCTTACAAGGTTTCAAGAGGGAATTTATTTTAAGAGTATATAGGTGAAGATAGAGTCCCCACTGAATAGTTTTCATCTTGTCTAGATGGGTCTGGTAAAAAGAGATGGGGATAAGATTCTTATGATTCAGTAGTGAATAATTGGTATCATGACTAATTGCAACTGTCACAATTGTAAAGGTAGAAGTTTTGTAACAAAAATGGGGGAGTGGTTACTCTTACAGTCCAGAAACAGAGGATCCTAGGACTTTCAAAGGAGAAGAGCATAAGCAGAATGCAGGACCTTATCCAGAAAAGCAGTGACACCAGAGTTGGAGACAGAGAAGGGGATGTGGAGGGAGGGAGCAGCTGAGGACTCTAGACTCATGGAAAGAGAGAAACTGAAAGCTGACAGCCAGGAGGCAGGTTTGCAGAAGGTGTCCTTTGGTGGTTTAAATTCTTATGTATACCTGAGTGTTTTTTAAGAAAAAGAGCTAAAATGACTAGAGAGAAATACTGTTCACTGTAGTACACGGAGAGGATTATAACATTGTAATGAAATAAAGTATATGATTTGTTGAATGTAAAACTGATGTTCTGCCCTGTCAACTTTCCCTCAATTAGCAATAAAACCTTTAAAAAAAAAAAGTAAATTGAACTAATATTGGTGGCCCTCCTTTGGCCTGCCTACAAAGATCTTCCTCTTATCAACAGGTCCACTACTAAAATTTGTGGAGCCAGGAGCAACAGTTAAAGAGAAGACTTTATACATGTAGATTCGCAAACATTATAATATAGTTTATACTCTTACTTTGACAAATTATTCCTTTATAACAGAACAGGCACAGATTTATAACCCTTGAACTTCTCAATGCTGATGCAGAAAATGGTGGTGCTAGAACTTGTGCTTGGCCCTAGCATCTGCCTTACACCTACCTCCACCCCCACTTCTCACCCACACACTGAGGGGACTCATATGCTTCTGTATCAACCCCCTAGCCTACACATCCAAGCTCTGTCCTCAGTCCTTACAACCCCATTCCTCTTAACCCTTGAGGCTGTTCCTCTTGACTACCACAATTCTTCATAATGGCTATTATACTTAAGGCCACAACTACTGCCACTGTGCCAATTCATCTTCCTCTTTTTCGCTGACCCTCCACTTTACCAAATGTCTTAGGCCAGGTTTTCTAGAGAAGCAAAAACAAGGAAACATATAGATGTGTATATATAAAGAGAAGTTTATTATCTCACAATTGTAGAGTCCCAGGTTCCCAGTGGCAGACAGAGAGCGAGTCTTTCCTGCATGTCCATTATATTGGAACAGGTCACACCTCCAGGGAACTATCTTTTCAATTGATTGGTTACTCATAGTAGCTTATCATAGAGGTAACCTTACTTGTATTGGGTTTTATCACTATGGGAATAAGCACATCCCAAGTGCTAAACCTCTGGAAACCCAAGCCTAGTACAGTTGACACAGAAACCTAACCATTACACCAAGGATGATGTATTTTTCCAGGGGCTGGTCCCTCCTGATGACAAGTCCACAGTATGAGAGATGAAATCTGGTCATCCTGGCTTTCAAGGAGCATTCTGGCTATACTTCTTCCAACAAAAATGTGTTTGTTTTTCTGGTAGTCTACGGCACTGTTAATATTCTTTTCCAACACCATAGCTCAAATGCATCAATTCTACAGTCTTCATTATTCATTGTCCAATTTTTACATGCACATGAGATTATTGAAGAAACCCTTGGTTTGGATGAGGCACACCTTAGTCCTCACACTAATACCTTTGCTCTTGAACACTTTAAGAGATCTTATGCAGTAGATTTGCTTAATGCCAATATATCATTTCATTTTCTGACTGCTGCTTTCATGAGTGCTGATAGTGGATCCAAACAAAATGAAGTTTATGATAGCTTCAATATTTTCCCCATTTATTATGATGTTATTTATTGGTCCAGTGGTAAGGATTTTTTTTTTTTTTTTTTTTTACATTGAGGTGCAACCTGTACTGAAGGCTGTAGCATTTGATCTTCAGCAGTAAATAATTGTCATCGGTTCCAGTAAACAAGGTTATATTGTCTGCATATCATGGGTTGTTAATGAGTCTCCCTCCAATCTTGATGTCATGCTCTTCTTCATATAATCCAGATTCTTGGATTATTTGCTCAGCAATGTTGTTACTGTTAAGTGCTGTTGAGTCAATTCTGACGCACAGCAACCCTGTATAGGGTTTCCAAGGAGCAGCTGGTGAGCTTGAACTGCCAACCTTGCAGTTCAAAGTGACTTTGCAATCCAGTGCATTAACCCACAGCACTACACCACACAGTGCCAATGTTGTTGTTGTTGTTAAGTGTCGTGGAGTCGGTTCCGACTCATAACGTCCCTGCACAGGGTTTCCGAGGCTGTAAATCTTTACAGGAGCAGAACGCCTCCTCTTTCTCTCGCAGAACCGCTGGTAGTTTCGAACTGCTAACCTTGCGGTTCACAGCCCGATTCGTAACCACTACGCTACCAGAGCTCCTTACACAGTGCCAATAGTAAACAGTAAAGGTGAGAAGAAAGGTTCTGCTATCACAGGACCAGTTGCAAAGGGGCAGTGAAGGTTTGTCAGTCAGGATTGTGCCCATTACTGGCAACATGGCATAATTCTCCAGTGTATTTGTGAAAAAGAAAAGAACACTCCATTAAAAATTATTTGCTAAAAACCAATTCAACCTGGCCAAGGAAACCGTAACACAGATTTCATCTCCTGCAGCTGTGCTATATTCGATAGATGGATTAAAGAAAGGAAAAGTCTCATTTGCTTTCTCCTCCCACTGAGCAGGGATGCCAGTTTTTTTCCTAACCAAAAGAAAATCCCCTAAGATTGTCCCACCCACTAGAGATTCCTCCTGAGCTAACTCAGGCCATTAACATCACAGCTGTCCTTCCTAGTTCCTCCCTCCCCCAGTTGCATCATAGGGACGCAAAAGTCCTGGGGAGCTTTTCTCTGCCAGTTTCTCTAGGCTGTTAATACTTTAAAAAGTGAAACCAAACGGCTGGCTCTTTTCACTCAGCACATTCCTAAGGAGCTGCAACTACTTGCTGGACGAGTTTTAGGAAGGAGGGAGCCTCAGGGCCCAGCAGTCATAGATAGCTTCCTACTTTGGGATTTCATAGAACCCAGTTCCTTGGAAACTTTTATTAACCTTGCCTTTAATTTACCTAACCCACCTGGTTCTTTAACAATCCAGTGAAGTCCCGCCCCCACAATAACCAAATAAGGTGCTTCTTAGGAGCTCTGGCTGTGCAATGGTTATCTGCTGCTAAACCAAAGATGAACTTTTCGATCCCACTCATTACAGGAGAAGGACCTGGAGATGTACTCCCATAAAGATTACAGCCTAGAAAACCATTTGGTAGTAATTCTACCCTGTCCTAGAGGGTTGTAATGACTTGGAATCAACTGGGAGCACATGCCAACAACAGTCTGGTTCCTGTTCCTGGAGACACTGGTGACCCAAGATTAGGTCCAGAGGTGACGTTGGTATCTATAGACATGAAGCATGATACCTCCAGGCTGTAAGACTGTACCCAAGATCCTAAAAGATAACTTTCATTCTGAATATGCAAACTAGTTATGTGTGACTATGAGGAAGGATCAGAACTGTCAGACACTGGACCCTAGTCTATCACTCTTCACTTTCACTTTGGAGAACATCAGAGCACCCTGAAAAATTGGTGGTGCTCCTAAGAACCTGGGATTCCCACTCACTCACCTTTACCCCCCTCTCACAGGCATGGATCCTTTGAACTTCAGCACTCATGAGTTCTTTCTTTTGGCTGGTGCTGCATTCCCCTACCTTTCTTCAGAAGAGATGGCCTCCTCTGTATCTCACTGTGACTTTTTGTACCCTTACATTCTGTGAGTTAACTAGGAAACAGTTTGTATTGACTACGACATTGGCAGTTCATATTCACCCAACAGTATCATCGAAGAAAAGGCCTGGGGATCTGTTTTCATTAGATTGTTGTTAGATGATGTGGAGTCAATTCCAACTCAAAAAGCAACCTCTTGAGATAGAGTAGAATAGCATCATAAGATTTACTAGGCTGAAATTATTACTGAAATAGATAACCAGGTCTTTCTCTCATGGGGTAGGTTTGAACCACCAACAGTTTTCAATGGACTACCTAATGGTAAAGATCCTTGGTGGTGCAGTGGTGGAGACTGCAGCAAAGCAAACCTATGGAACAATTCTGCTCTGTAACATATGGAGTTGCCATGAGTTGATTTCAATGGTAACTAACAACAGTTTTGTTATTATCTCATTTTCTTGGACTTCCCTCTTACCTCCCCCATAAACTATATTCCCTTTCTACTATACAATGAAATCTTAACTGGGGGCCCATGTGAGAAGAACTCACATATTTTGGTCCCATGCTGCTTTGCTCATTCCACCTTCCATGTCATCTGGGATCATCTCCTCACTGTGTCCCCAGCACAGATCATGCCACTCTGATGCTGCAGTACTTCAACCTCCTCCTACTTTTCTCTCTTCTTCTGGGTAAACTCCAATTCAGCTTTCCTTAAAGATCCAAATGACCTCCCAGATCTTATACGAAATGACCTCATCCCTGTCTATTATGAGAGCCAGTGATTTCTTCTTCCTGCTACAGTGGGGCCTATGCCACAAGATCTACTTTTTAACAGAATAATGTACTGAACCATCCTCAGAGACCTGACTTTTATCTGTATCCTGACACCTATTATCTGTGGGAGTTAAACCAAGTCTTTCTTTCTGAGCTATAAAATGACAAGGTTTAAACTAAACAGCTTCAAAAGACAAGCATCTGTAGGGCCACTTGACTAAATCTGCACTCCCTCATGAGCTGAAGCTGTACAGCACCATTGTTATTTATTGTTTTGTATGCATTGTTTTTTCAATGAGATTTACCCTTTTGTAAGAGTTTCCTTTTTTATTATTATTATAATCTCTATCATAAAAATGTTACAACAGTTTTTAGATTCGAGAGTGTCACAGCAGCCCTAGGCCAGAGGGTGTCACAGCAACTGCTAGGCCAGAGAGTGTAGCTCCTAGGCTAGAGAGTGTCACTGCATCCCTTGATCCATCATTGAAGAAACCAAAGCCGTTTGGAGAGGTGAAGCAGAGTTTAAGGTTTCATTAAACTGGCTGAGTCAGAGGAGCTAATTTCTCCAGATTCTGAGCCCCGAATAGAGGGCAACACAGGCTTATATGGGGTCAGACTTGGGGAAGGGCCAGGACACAAACCTGTTTGAGGGCAGGAGGGAAAACAGGGGGATTGGTCCCATTTAGTAACCTGATTAGCATTCTACCTTGTTTCTTGGGTGGGGAAGATTGGTCTTATTCAGTAACCTGATTAGCATTCTAGTTTGTCTCTTGGGTGGGGAAGATTGGTCCCATTCAGTAACCTGATTAGCATTCTAGCTTGTCTCTTGGGTGGGGAATATTGGTCCCATTCAGTAACCTGATTAGCATTTTAGCTTGCCTCCTGGGCGGGAGAGGGCAGTGAGTGATTTTTATCATTTACTGTTCAAAACAAAGCACAAAATGAAGCTCTTAATGTTTTTGTGTAAAGTCAAGTCAATTCCAACTCATAAGCAACCTTATATGACAGAGTACAACTGTCCCCATAGACTTTCCCAGATGTGACACTGTGGGATAAACTAATGAGCAACAAGGTCAGTTTTCACCACCAGTTCAGTGGTTCAAATTCACCACCTGCTCATTGGAAACGCTATACAGAGTCACTGTGAGTCAAAACTGATTTGATGACACTTAACAACAATAACAATAATCTTTTAGGGAGCCCTTCTCCAGGACTTTTCTCCCACAGAGTTGCTGATGGATTCAAGCTGCATACTTCTTGAACTAATGTAAAATATGCAAGCGAGATACATATTAATATCTGCTTAAGGAAAGTTGTGCTGTTGTTGTTGTTGTCATTAAGTGTCATTGAGTAGGTTCTGACTCATAGCTACTCTGTACAGGAGGTTCACCAAGGGGCAGCTGGTGAGCTTGAACCACCAACCTTGGGATAAAAACCAACCTTGCAGTTCAGAGCATTGACGCACAGCACCACACCAGGACTCATATTCCTTAATCTATAAGGTGAAGATCCCAGGTGTAAACTTCTGATTTATCTAATGCAGAGCCCCAGCTCCTCCCCTGTACCTTTACCTACTTCCCTTTAAGGCTGTGGTTTTACTGAACAGGTGGTACCATTCATAGCCTATGGATTTATGTTACGGGTTTTCTGGCACTGTTTACTGGCTATGTACAGACTTCTCTGTCACTACCAAAGGTGATAAAAGCCAGCTTGTGAAAGAAAAGGAAGCAATCATCCCATGCCACACCCCACTGTACCTTTCCCAGACAGTTTCCTGGGTATTAACTTGTGCTAACAGTGAATGGGGAATTTCTTAGGTGTAAGTTTCCACAACTTCAAACATTACAAGCTTACTCAACCATGAATACGAATGGGGATGTTTTGCAGGTAATCAGTATAGTCTACCTTCATTCCTTGGATTCTTTCTTGCATTCCAAGCATTACTAGCTTAGATTTACACCTAAAGGGACAATTTGTAGGAAGAACAATATTTAGTAACTGTATTTTTTCCATTGTATGCTCCAAACAAGCTATCTCATGTTAAATTCAACTCATACCAAAATTCCTGCCTTAATTGCTAACAAGAATTAGCCTTAAAAATTTCTCAAGGCCCCTGATGAGTCAGTGACAATGCTAGAAATCAATGCCTGGGATCCTTCATCACCACCCAAAAAAATACCATTGAGTCAATTCCCAGTTATGGCTACGTATGTGATTCAGAATAGAACTGTGATCCATAGAGCGTATATGATTGTGACCTTTTGGAAGATCTTCAGGCCTTTCTTCTTAAAGTTAGGTTCAAACCATCAAACTAACACTTGGTAGTGATAGCATGGATCTATCAACCTAAGCAAAATGGCATCAGTTTAGTCATTGTTGTTGTTTAGTGCCATCAAGTCGATCCCCACCCATAGCAACCCTGGATAGCATTTCCGAGGAGCAGCTGGTGAAATTGAACTGCTGATCTTGTAGTTCAAACAACTTTGTAGTCTGATGCATTAGGTTTTGATAAATGAAGACCCTGCAAATGAGAAAATTAGTTTAAAAATTAGCTGAGATGACCTCACGGTCCTAGAAGGAGGACAGGATGTGCTTATGCCCACCCAGATAGTTATCTCAAGAACTAAGCAGCTTGGATCCTAAAAGGTAGAATGTTTGAGAAGGATTATTGCATGATTATTTCTTTTTCCATAAAGGTAGAATGTTTGAAGAAGTTTATTGCTTTATTGTTTCTTTTTCCAAAAATGCTATCTTGATGTTAACGTAGATTAAGTGTACATCTAAATGTAACTTACCCTATAGAATGTACCTGCTCTTCATAATTGGAGAGACGGTCTTGGGACCATATTCCAGACTGCTGACTTTCTGCTAATAAAGCTTGGGTTCGATCTCTCCCCATCTCTGTTATTGACTACAATGACATGTGGCAAACCCTCATTTTGGTTTGGCAACAGTAGCTAAGTGCCGAATCCTTGAACCATTTATACCACCCAGGGATTCTTTGGTCTTTCAGTTATCTGTTATCCCAAGCAGATAAATGCAGGGACTGTTTGTTCTTTATGGTATACTTACTGGAGAGCAGGCATTTATTTCCTTATTTTTGTGTCATGTTGAGGGTATATCTCTTAAGGGATAAATAGAAGTTAGCCAGGTCAATTGGAATTGAGACTCAAAGATGGCAGGACTCTCCTTTCCATGTATGTGGACCTCATCCTCTTTCATTGTTGAGTGACTTCTTCCACATTAGGATAAAACATGCTCAATAACAACTCTTGAGTTTAACTTCTTGAGATTTCTACTACTAACTAATCTTTATCTCTCTGTCTCTCTTTCTCTATGTATATATATGTGTCTCTTTCTCTCTCCCTTTCTTTTCCCAAATCCAAAGTCCTAGAGTAAGACTTCCGGTTGGCAGCGGCAGAGCAGAGTCAAGTAGGACAGGCTCCATGAGGGAGGGGCTGAAAACCCAGAGACACAGCTCTCACAAAACTGCGCCAGAGCTCTGGATCTAACATAAGGGTCAGGGCATCAGTTTACCGCAACTGCAAGTGTAAAAATCACATATAAAAGGAAACATTTCATTTTAAAAATCAGCACAGGACTCCCTCTGTGGCCATCCCACCCAAGCGGAAGTCAGAGGGCAGGACTACAGACAGACCAGCACAGGGAACCTGCGCTAAAAGCAGCAAAGCAACATTTACAGAAGGAGGTGTGGAATGATTCTACATGTTTGTTTTTTTCCTCCTCTTCCCTGCCATGCCTTCTTTGCCCAGCCTGGATGCCTTCAGGCAGGTAGGTGCACACACACACACACCCCAAAACAAAAAAATCCAGCGTTGAGACCACAGCTTTCCCACAACACAGAGAGAAAGAGCCCCAACTATCCAAGGGCAAATCCTTTGGCTGATGCTTTTGACTTCTGCCTGTGGGCCCCAGCCCTAAAGTTAACTTGTGCAGAACAATTAACCCCTGGGGGGAAAAAAAAGCAGGTTTGGCCTACAGACAAACCATATGAACAATCTGTAAAACCCCAAAATAAAAAGGCACAAATATTTCAAGAATTGCGCTGTGTACATGCAGATACTTAACTCACCTTCAGAGACAAAAATAGTAAACAATCTTTCTCCCACTAACTACTTAATATCTATCTAAGCACCTCTACAGTGGTGACTGGGGGAGGGGCCTAAGCAAGTGGACCCCCCAACCCACAACTGGAGGCTACTATGGTGCACACACACAATTTTATTTTTGTTTCAAAGTGGAGGTTCTTGTATCTGCTTTTATATTGCTTCCACTTTTTGACCTTTTGATCACACATTTTTCCTGTAGGTGGGAGCTGTTTCTCCCTACGTTACCCAAGAAAAGACAGCAAACATGGCCATATAGCCAAGCTACAAGCATACACCATAATATTTCACCATTGAGACAAGAGCCAATAACAGCTGCTAAACATTACATGTGAAAACGGAAGTCTATCTCATGATCACATCCACCATGAGACACCCTGTAAACTTAATAACACAACAAATATCCATTTAAGCATTAAAAAGCCCACATAACTACAGGAAATAACAAACAAAAGATCTCAAACACAACAAATGATCTCAAAACATGTCCAAAAACAGAAAAGAGTAACTGAGACAAATGTGCTAGAGACAGACAAAGGCTCCCCAGAAAAGGAGAAAGAATTCAGAAGAATGATATGGAAACAAATTCAAATGCTCTGAGAAGGGGTGGAGGAAAACAAGGAAGAAGTCAGAAAAGTACTATAAGA
>NW_006408618.1:2429438-2448321 GCF_000296735.1 Chrysochloris asiatica
CCAGAAATATCACCATAGAAAGCTTGTAAGTCCGTCTTCTGCCTATAACTGATTGGAATACCTAAAATGGGGTTACAAGGTGCCCAGTGAAGGAGGCTTCCTGCGGAATCTCTGCATTACATAAGACCATCCATCGGTGGAATCCTAAACAGTATCCAGAATCTTCTGAGGTGGGAAATTTCCACTTGAAAGGACAACCAGACCAGCCTAGAGCGAATAGAAGAACAGAAGATACTTCTTGAAAGAAAGACAGACAGGAAAAATACAAAACAATAGAGGCAGACCAACTGATTACTACAAGAATAAGCAAGTTGCTTGCCCAGGAGACATCAAAGCAAGTGGTCGGGTCCCCTCAGGGCAAACCTCCTTCTAAGACTAAGACTCAATGGGAATACACACTCTGATTGGTGACCACATTCATCTCTAATAAGGGGGAGTGAGGGAAAAACAGCAATGAAGCTACGAGCAAAGACCTACAGTGTTCAATAGACTCCTGTGAACCCAGGTGGAGACCTGGTTGGCCAGCAGTGTTGCAAAACCTGGGTACTCTTGGGCCCAGAGTCAGTGACATAACCACAGAGGACTAGAGTGGAGAGTGAAGCGCCCAGCTCGTAAGAAGAGAGGGCATACGCATAAGAACACCTACACTTGCAGATAATACCCTCTTGACCTTCAATGACTGAATGATCAGAGCTCAACTAGAAGAAGAAAGAATATGACAAAAAAAGTAATCTGATACAATTTGATGAACTTGACCTACACCTATGGATGCAGTAGCTCAAAAGAGGGAACAAATCTTTGCAGCAGGGATCATTCCCACGCCCTCCATACACAGAGTAGACAGGGATGGGCAACTTGGACATTGGCTACCCAAAATGGAATGGGGGTTCTACCAAGGCAAGAAGTGACTAGCTTACAAGCTTTCAAGAGGGAACCTAGATCCAGAGGGCGTGGAGGAAAGTAGAATCTCCGCTGAGCAGTATACAATCTGTCTAGGTGGGCCTGATGATGCGGATGGGTCTTTCGTGATACAATAGTGAATAATTGTTATCAGGACTGATTGTGAGGGTTGGAGATATACAGGTAGGCATTTTGTAGCAAAAGGAGGGGAGTGATTAACTTTGTAGTCTAGGAGCGGAGGTCACTGGGACCACCAAGGGAGAAGAATGGAGAGCGGAACCCTACCCAGAGAAGCAGTGACGCCAGAGATGGAGGCAGAGATGATGACGTGGCAAGATGAAGCAGCTGAGGACTTTAGACCCAGAGAGGGAGAGGGGCTGTGTGATGACAACCAGGGGAGTCTTGCAGGGTATACCTTTAGTTAATGGATGATGCATGGAGGGAATTGTAACCAAGTCAATGAAACAATATATGATAGGATGGATGTAAAGCTTATGTTCTCCCATGTAAACTATCATATAGTTCACAATAAAACAAAATCCTTGGGCAAAGAATTAGTTGATTTGGAATAATGTGATACATTCTTGGAAAACTAAATGTTTCACATAACTGTAGTGAGGAAGTAGCCAGTGGTTAAGATCATGGTCTTATATAATATGGTCTTCTAAAATACTTGGGTTTTTCTTTGAAGATAATAAGGTGGTATCAAAAGGATTTAAGCAGGATAGAGGCAAGGAGAACACATTTCAATGAAAGCATTAGAATGTGGAAGTGATGATTTGGAGGAGATTCAGTGTTGCTATGCATCCACACCTGTGAAATGCAAAGGTTCCTTTCCACACATTCCAGCCTGATGTAAGAATCAGGCACAAAACAGCAATCCCCTGGACCCCAGTTTTCGTCTGGGGCAAGATCAATGGACAGAATCTAGAATACACTTATTTCTGGTTTACGATAAAAGGAGAGAATATTTGCAGATTCTGCTCATAAGAAGAATTTTGTTGTTGTTATTGTTACATTTTCCTACTTGTGGAAGAACGGATGCCAAGGATTTATTTTTGTTTTTGGTTCCAAGTTTGAGAACCACTGCTTAACTGACTTCTATGTGAAACTGTTTTGTACATCTTTACTAATTTGACCTTTTGTAGAATAAAGCCTTGCTATTTGGTTTCGTATAATTGTGACAGTTCAATTTACTTATTTTTTCCTCTTCCACTATATTAAGGACCTCTGGTAGTGGAGTAGGTTAATGAGTCGAGCTGCTAACCTAAAGGTCAGCAGTTCATAACTACCAACTGATCCACAAGAGAAAGATGAGGCTTTCTACTCCTGTAAAGATTTACAGCATCGAAAACGCTATACAAGGTCACTATGAGATGGAACCAACTCCACAGCAAACTATCACCACCACAAGATATAGTATTTGTTATTTTGTATGTGTCTGGAAAATCTGGGAAGAAGATTCTTGATTCATCTATGTTACTGATTTAACAAACGTCTGATAGAGTCAGGAGCTGATGGATATAAACTGTGTTTTCTTCTATGCCATTGAGGACTGACGTCCCATTATCTGCTTGCTAGTTTCTTAATGAACAATAAACTTTGACACGTGCTGTAGATCAATTTTTCTAAGAGATTTTGTTTTAACCAAAAACTGTCCAAGGCATCCTTGCTGGACCTGAAAATTATTCAGTAAATATGAGTCAGCGTTAGGACATCTTAGGAAAACCTTAAGAAATGCCTTATCAACTCCATGGTTTCAGGGCATCTTGATTCCGGGTGAAACTAAGCATACAATGAAACCAATATCAGTGCTTACCTCAAGATCATTCATATTCAGTGCAGCAGAAAGACCCAGTGATATACTTCTATAAAGATTAAATCCACTGCCATTCAGTTGATTCCAACTCATAACGATACTATAGGATAGAGTAGAACTGCCCCATAGGGTTTCCATAGCTAAAATCTTTACAGACGCAGATTGCCACATCTTTCTTCTACAAAGCAGCTTGTGAGTTCAAACCATCAACCTTCTAGTTAGCAGTCAAGTGGTTAATCATTGCATAACCAGGGTAGCTAAAACAAACCCTATGGGGAAGATCTACTATCATATGAATTGCTTTGAGTCAAGATCAACTCAACAGCACCCAATAACAAAATAATATTCAGTAGAGCCCAGTTGAAAGGTTAAAGACCTTTCACTAATGGTTATATTTGAAGTCCTGGTGTGACGCTGTGGGTTAATGCATCAGATTGCAAAGCCGTTTGAACTGCAAGGTTGGCACTTCAAGCTCACCAGCCGCTCCTTAGCCCTATACAGGGTCACTAAGGGTCAGAAATGACTTGACAGCATACAGCAACAACAATGGTTATATTCACACCCACCAACTTCTCTTTGGAAACCCTAAAAAACAGGGGTTGTTGTTGTTGTGAAGTGCCACTGAGTTGGTTCCAATATATAGCGACCCTGTATAGGGTTTCCAAGGAGCAGCTGGTGAGCTTAAACTGCCATCCTTACAGTTCAAACAAACAGCTTTGCAGTCTGGCGCATTAACCCATAGCGCCACACCAGGACTCCACGAATACATATAAATACATACAAAATTATCAACTTAAAAATTAGCCTGCTGTATTTGGTTATCCTGGTGTGGTACTGTAGGATAAATACTGGAGTATTTGGTTGTTCTTACCAGTCGCTCCTCAGAAACCCTATGCAGGGTCACTATGAGTTGGAACTGACTCCACAGCACTTATCAACAACAATAACAATGTGATGGCTGGAACTGAGGTTGCTTTGGCAGGGTCAAACCAAATGATTTTTCAGGCTTGTATGGCCCTTCAGGCTTGACATTCTCCACCCCTGCTCTCCCGGGCCACTATGAGTCAGAACTGACTCCACAGAACTTAACAATAATGGTTATATTAGAGAGTTCTAAATATTTTCCATATGGTTGATTTTGTTATTTATTTTAAATTGTATGTTAATAATAGTAATAATAATGAAGTATTAGTAACAATAATATGTCATTTTAATGCACTATGATCAAAGAAGCTCTGGTAGTGTAGTAGTTACAAATTGGGCTGCTAACCTCAAGGTCAGCAGTTCGAAACTACCAGCTGTTCCGCGGGAGAAAGATAAGGCGTTCTGTTCCTGTAAAGATTTACAGATTCAGAAACCCTATACAGGGTCGCTATGAGTCGAAACCGACTCCACGGCACACCACCACCTTGATCAAAGAACATAAATAACCTGAACAATTTCTTCTGTTGCTAATTATTGAGACTATCTTTTATAATTAACTTTTGTGTATGTTCTACAGCTATCTGAAGGAAAGTAAACTACATTCTTTTAGACTTCATATTTCTATATACTGCAATGCTTTCTACTTTTTGCTACAAAAAAAATTATATATTGAGCATACATTTGGGACAACTTTTGCTTGATGCATTGCATATGTTTTTTCTAATGTTCACAAAGCTCCTAGTTGTTGTTGGTAAGTGTTGTTGAGTCAGTTCCAACTCATAGAGGCCCTGTATAGGGCTTCAGAGGAACAGCTGGTGAGTTTGAACCACTAACTTTGTGGTTCCCTGTCCAGTTCTTATCCTACAATGTCACTCACACCAGGAGTCCGCGAAAGTTGACAAATGTCAATCGAATTTTAAAGATGAGGAAACAGGCCTTAGGGTTTGTTTTGTTTTATTTTTTCATGCTTTACATGCTGTAGTACTTTGTTGTTGTTGTTGTTAAGTGCTGTCGAGTCGATTCCAACCCATAGTGACCCTGTATAGGGTTTCCAAGGAGTAACTGGTGAGCTTGAACCGCCGACTTTGCATTTCAGACAGCTTTGCAATCTGGCACATTAACCCACAGCGCCATACCAGGAGGACTCCTTTGGGCGTCTAAAATTTCTCCCTCTGCATTTCTGTATTTCTCCCTCCCTCTGTTTGTGTGCTGTTTTCTTTTTGAATTTCTGATCATTTGTTCTCTTACATGTATTGTTTATCTGTTAATCTGTGTCAAATATTCTGTATGTTTATCTTTGAGGCTAATTTTGTTTTTGCCAATATGAATGACTCCATTCTGTGTGGTGAGTTTTGCTTTAAATTTTTGATACTGAAATGATTATTTTAGGTAGGAGAGGAGGGATGCTTTATGTGTTGTTATTGTTGTTAAGTGCCATCTAGTCAGTTCTGACACATAGAAATCCTGTATAGGGTTTTTGAGGAGTTACTGGTGAGCTTGAACTGCTCACCTTATAATTCAAACTGACCTTCAGTTCCAGTGCTTATCCTATAGTGCCACACCAGGACTCTTTATATATAATCCTCAGTAATTCACTTACATGGTGTCATCTGTTTCTGGCAGATGGCTTGGGGCCAGTAGATATGAGCATTTGTGTTGAGTCATACAGATCGTACAGGCATTTTGTATGAAAAGCAATTAAATAAAAAATAAATATGCCCTTTGATTATTATAAAGATGCCTGTGCAAATCCAGCATGCCACAGGCTTTCCCATTATCCTCTCTATCTACACTCACTGTGATATACAGTGAGCCTCTGGCCTAGTTGAGGTTAATATAACTTTAAAGTGTCCTCTTAGATAGTTTCCTGATTCCAAAATCCTGCAACTATGATCCAAAGAAAATAATGTTTGTAGATAGTCCCAGACTTTCAATAGGGTTCCATTTTAACAGCACTATTTTATGTCAGTTCTGACACAAGTTGAAGATCTAATTTTTAAAAACAATTCTTTATTATATCAACTTTTATTATAAGTATCTTTATAAATCTGATCTTTGTCTTCAGGGATTAGAAATATTACATATAAACTTATGGATAATGATGACATTAGTAAATTATACAATACAGCATTGTTTGTTGTACATCTTACTAACAGTAAGATGTAAGTAACAAAAAGGATGGTCATAAATATGGTGCCTAGTAACTCAAATGCATCGTAAATCAGGGACTACCTATAATTAGTCTCCTGTATATAATTCAATTGCTTGGCTCTTCTTTTTTTTTTTTTTTTTCTCCTCTCCAGAGAGAATTTTAAAGAAGCAAAAGTCTTATTGGTACTCACTCACATTCTCAAACAACTGTGCACATACCTGAAGTTGTGAGTCTCCCAGGTGTTACTTGAAGTATATATTCAAGACAAGATGTCACAATCTTAACTGCTCTGCAGCAAATTCAAAGAAATGTCTTCCTTAGTGAGCCCAATTCCTAGCATTGTTGTCTCAGCTTTCAAATTTTCTCTTATCTCCTTGTCAATCTCATATGTCAAGCAAGATACTCTTCATTGCATTAATGTGGTTTGCTTTCTCTTAAAAATGTTTATTACTCATTATTTAAGTATCTGCTTGTCTGACCAAATCACTCAGCAGAGTGATTCGCATCATCAGTTCTCTCTGGCATACAACAGACTACAATTTCAAAGCCATTATTTCAGTACCATGTTTTATTCATTTCTGGATCCCCAGTGTCTAACTCAGACTTTGTCTCTCATGCTTCAGAGATATTATCAGGAGGGAGGGGCCATTCCCTGGAGAAGGACATCATTCTTGGTAAAGTGGAGGGTCAGCAAGAAAGAGGAAGACCCCCCAATGGCATGGACTGGCACAGTGACAGCAGCAGTGGGCTCAAGAGCAACAACAATTGTGAGAATGGTACAGGACTGGACAGTGTTTCATTCTGTTGTACATATGGTCACTATGGGTTGGAACTAACTCAACAGCACTTCACAACAATTGTCTAACTCCTACCCTCTGTCTTTGTGTCTGGGGAATTAATTTATTGACTTATCTAAGCATTTTATTTTTCACAAAATACTATCTTGTGTTGCATTTCTATATGTTAGTATGGGATTCTATCTGACTCAGTGTTTACTGAAGCACCAATCCAGCCATAATCAGATACTAGAGTAAATGTGAGGAATCCTATTGTGGTGCTGTTGGTTAAAGCACTGGCAAAATTTGTTTGAGCCACAAGATCAGTGGTTTAAACTTATCGGCTGTTCCTTGGAAACCCTATACAGGGTTGCTATGAGTCAGAACCAGCTTCATGGTACTTAACAACAACAACAACAACAAAGAGTAAGTGTGAAGCTAATCTCCATATGTAACACTTACAATGAAAATGTACAGGTACCTAGTTCACAGATCTTGGACTCTTCAACGTGGGAAGGATATGAAAAGTGAACAAAATATAAGGGGAAAAGAAGGAGAAGAAAGAGAGAGAATTTATAAGAATAATTATCACTTTGGAGAAACCTTTTCTGTGAGCTCCTCACCTAAGCCCACAAGGGAGGTACCTGCCCCCCCATCTCACACATAGGAGGTCAATAGGCTCCCACAGAGCTACTGAGAAACATTACTAGGTGACCACTACCTTGAATGAAATGGTTTAGCATAGTGGCCACAACAGTGGACTCAATCATATCAATGACCATGAAGATGGAACAAGACTGGACAACATTTCATTCTATACAAATAAGGTTGCCATGAGTTGATTTCTACCACTTGTCTGTCAGTTTGTCATACTGTGGTGGCTAGCATGTTGTTGTCATAGTGAAATCTATGCCTCAGGTATTTCAAATACCTATAGAGTCACCCATGGTGGATAGGTTTCAACAGAGCTTCCATAGTAAGACAGACTAGGAAGGAAGTGGTGATCTACTTCTAAAAACATTGGCCAATGAAAACCTTATGAGTTTGGGGGAATATTGTCCAATATAAACCTCTTTAAAGTGTTGAAAGGGGTTCTGGTGTGTGGCACTGTAGGATAAACACTGAATCGCTAACTGTAAAGTTGGTGGTTCAAACCCACTAATAGTTCTCATTAACCCTATCAGAATAGCTATGAGTCAATGACAACAATAAAATGTTTGAATGAAAAGATGTCACTTTGAGGACTGAGGTATGCCTATCCAAGCCATGGTATTTTAATTGCCTCCTATGCATGCAAAAGTTGGACAACTAATAGGAATACCAAAGAAGAAATGATACATTTGAATTATGGTGTTGTTGAAGAATATTAAATATCAAATGGACTGCCAGAGAAACTAACAAATATGTCTTGGAAGAAGTATAGCCAGAATGTTCCTTGGAAGCTCACTTACCAACATGATCAGTGAGTAGTGTGTTAGATACTGTTGTTAAGTGCCATTTAGTAAGTTCTGACCCATAGTGACCCTGTGTAGGGTTAGATACTAGGGACCCAGAAATAAATAAAGCATGTTCAGATTCCAAAGACTACATCATTATACAAAAATCAGCATTATATGAAAGTGAATGACCATATCAGATCACAAAATAGAAGATGACTACATCATATTTAAAGGAGCTCTGGTAGCGTAGTGGTTACGAATCGGGCTGCGAACCTTAAGGTCAGTGGTTCAAAACTACCAGCCGCTCTGCGGGAGAAAGATAAGGCTTTCTACTCCCGTAAGGATTTACACCCTCGGAAACCCTGTACAGGGTCGCTATGGGTCGGACCCGACTCGATGGCACTTAACAACAACAACAACATCATATTTAAGGAGCTCTGGTAGCGTAGTGGTTACGAATCAGGCTGTGAACCACAAGGTCAGAAGTTCTAAACTACCAGCTGCTCCACGGGAGAAAGATGAGGCTTTCTGCTCCTGTAAAGATTTACAGCCTTGGAAACCCTGTACAGGGTTGCTAGGAGTTGGAACTGACATCACAGCACATAACAACAACATCATTATGTAATTGCGAAATTGCATCATTACATAACTTTCGAACCACTGAGAATAGTGGTCCAGCCAAACTAAAATATAACGTTCACCATTGCAGCTAGCATTACTTTCACTTCATTCCTCAGTGTTCATTACAACCAGATGTATATCATTAATGCACATAATAGTCAGATAGCAGATTTTTTACTATACTCATAAATATGAAATGTCAAATAATGATATAATTGATAAGTGAGGAACATTCAGCCAGAATGCTCCTTAGAAGCAAGGATGGCAAGACATCATCGTATATATTTTGGACGTGACACCAAGAGGGACCTCCAATCCCTGGAAAAAGACGTCATGCTTTACTGATAACAAAAATAGCATGAGTCAAAGTCAACTCAACAGCAACCAACAGTAACACCAAGAGCTGGATGAGTAAGTCCTGGTATGGTGCAGTTAACATACTCAGCTGCTAAATGAAAGGTTGGAGGTTGGTGTCCACTCAGAGGTGCCTAAAAAGAAAGACCTGGTACATACTTCTGAAAAATCATCCATTGAAAACTCTGTGGAGCACGGTTCTATTCTAACACATAGAGTCATCGTGAGGCATTGGTGGTGGGCATTTGAAGAAGAGAGTTTGGATTCTGATGCTCACCTAGAAAATCTAGATATAGAATATGCTCTGGTGGCAGGGTTGTATTGAAATCAACCAGAACTGCTAGAGTTTTTTGGAACAAGGAATGGCAATGAGAATCATGTGTGGGAGAGAGCCAGAGTGTGGTCATCTAGGGTACTTGTCCTATATGGCCACCTAAAAGGAAAACAGAACCATAACAGCAAAAAGCTAGAGATGAGTGATGGACTATCAAGAACTATAGAAGGAGGCACAAGTAACCACCCAGGTTAGAGATGCATCATTTCAGGTCAAAGAAGTAAAAAGTACTTCAATTTCACACCAGTGAGCCATGAAAGTGCTTCATGAAAGACTGGTTTAAACATAGGCCATGTTTAAACTGACTTTATTTGGCCAGTTCAATCAAAAATGTGTATATCCCTGTTATGCTCCCCGGGCAGTAAACTCTGGGAGAAGAAAGAGAACACAGATGACTAGGGAAAACAACAACCATGTCCACATTCCCCACCAGGCTGAGCCAGGGGAAATGAGGAGTTGTTGTTGTTGTTGTTATGTGCTATGAAGTTGGTTCCGACTCATAGCGAACCTGCACAGGGTTTCCAAGGCTGTAAATCTTTGCAGGAGCAGAAAGTCTCATCTTTCTCCTGTGGAACAGCTGGTAGTTTTGAACTTTTGACTTTGAGGTTTATAGCCCGATTCGTAACCACTATGCTACATTTTGAGATCTATTTACTATCTTCTCCTAGACATTCTAATAACAGACTGAAGATTGTGCTCATTACTTAAAGTAGTCATATCTCTTGGATAAAGAAGTCTTGGAAGCCACCATAGTGTTCATCTGGGAACAGGAAAAGATGATTTCTTCTGACTAAATATTAAAGGAATAAAAGAGCATAATGAACATTCTCTGATTATATCATGAATTATACATGTTCACTCAACTTCTTAGATGTCATGGAGTCTACTCAATAACCAGTGAGAGGGCAGGTGCAAAGTCAAGACCTAGATGTCATGGAGTCTACTCAATAAGAGTCACGACCTACAAAGAGTATTTAAAGCCAATAGAATGTCAGCGTCATCTTTTTCTTAAAAAAAACAAAAAACAAAAAACTCCTACTTGGCCAAATTTAAGAGAAGGTTGGTAAAGAAACTGTAGAAATAAGCTTAGTGCTGTTTCCCAAAACAGCTTCCAGAGTCTTAACCATAGAACTGAATCCCACTGAACCATGTATCCACAATCTTTACCTCAAACGAAGTCACTGCCACCTGCACCCAGCATATGCCCTTACATAAATCACTACAAAGTTGTATGACTGATTGATAGAAGCAATGTTATATGCTAGCCCTCAAAAGAAGTGTGAATCAAAGCATAAACAGTATATTCAAAAGTTGTTGGTCAGCAACTTTTGTTGTAGCTGACCAACAATAATGACAAACGTCCTCTATTCATGGCATATAGATACTTAGCACAATCTTCTCACTGGTTTCCCATCCTGTTCATTGCACTGTTGACTGTTCCTGCCTTTTAATCAAAGCCTAATGAGGAGTGTCTGGTTATTATAGCGCTTCTTGGCAATAGTGTCACACCCGACAACTTGCTATACTCTGCGACCCGCATGGAGAAATTAAACCCGAGTAGAGGCGATGGGAAGGAGCTCTGGTAATGTAGTGCTTACAAATCTTGCTGCTAACCTCAAGGTCAGTAGTTCGAAACTCCCAGCTGTTCCGCAGGAGAAAACCAAGGCTTTCTGCCCCTGTAAAGATTAGCAGCCTTGGAAACCCTGTGCAGGTTAACGATGAGTCAGAACTGACTCCACAGTACTCAACAACAACAAAAGGAGTGATGGGAGATTAGAAAAAAAGGAAGACACAAGACACATCTCGCTGTGGGTCTTCCTCTTTTTCTCTGACCCTCTACCTTACCAAACATGGTAGATAACCTTGTACAATGACTAGTCCTCCCTGACAATATGTCTGAAGTATGAGAGACAAAGTCTGGCCATCCTGGCCTCCAAGGAGCACTCTGAGTGCACTTCTTCCAACACAGATCTGTTGGTTCTTATGGCAGTCCATGGCATTTTCAATATTCTCCTCCAACACTATAACTCAAAAGCATCAATTCTTCTACGGTTTTCCTTATTCACTTATTCCAGGTTTCGCATGCAAATGAGGTTATTGAAAATACTATAGCTTAGGTCAGGAGCACCTTAGTCTTTAAGCTGACATCTTTGCCCTTCAACACTTTAAGAAGGTCTTGTGCAGAAGATTTGCCTAATGCAATATGTAATTTGATTTCTTGACTGCTGCTTCCATGAGTATTGATAGTTGATCCAAGAAGAATGAAGTCCTTGACAACTTCAATCTTTTCTCCATTGATAAGAACGTTGTTTATTGTTCCAGAGGTGAGGATTTTTGCTTTCTTTACATTGAGATGCGATCCATACTGAAGGCTGTGCTCTTTGATCTTAATCAGTAAACATCTTAAGTCCTCTTCATTTTCAGCAAGCCAGGTTGGTCATCTGCATATTGCAGGTTGTTAATGAGTCTTCCTCCAATCCTGATGCCACATTTTCTTCATATAATGCAGGTTCTCGTATTATTTGCTCAGCATACACGTTGAAAAAGAATGGCGAAAGAATACAGTCCTGTCACACACCTTTCTTAATTTTAAACCATTTAGTGTTCCCATGTTCTGTTCGAACAACTGCCTCTTGTTCCATGTACAGATTCCTCATGAACACAACTAAGTGTTCTGGAATACTCAGACTTCACAATGTTGTCCATAGCTTGTCATGATCCACACAATCGAAAGCTTTTGTGTAGGCAATGAAGTATAGGTAAACATCTTTCTGATATTCTCTGCTTTCAGCCAAAATCCATTAGACATCAGCAATGATATCCCTCGTTCCACGGCCTCTTCTGAATCTGGCTTGAACCTCTGGAAGTTCTCTGTCAATGTATGTTTGCAGCCGTTTCTCTATTATCTTTAGTAAAACTTTACTTGCATGGGATATCGAAGATATTGTCCGATGATATCTGCATTTCTTTTTGTCACCTCTCTTTGGAATGGGCACAAATATGGATCTCTTCCAATCAGTTGGGCAGATAGTTGTCTTCCAAATTTCTTGGCAAAGATGAGTGAGTGCCCCCTGTGCCGCCTCACTTTCTTGAAAGATTTCCATTTTTATTCCATCAATTCCTGGTGCCTTGTTCTTTGCCAATTCCTTCAATGTCCCTTGGACTTTCTCCTTCAGTATCATTGGCTCTTGATGATATGCTACCTGTTGAAATGGTCGAACATCAACCATATCATTTTGGTACAATGACTCTGTGTATTCCTCCCATCTTCTTTTGATGCTTTCTGCATCATTCAAAAATTTTGCCCAGGGAATCCTTCAATAACAAAAGTTGAAGCTTGAATTTTTTCTTCAATTCGCCCAGCTTGAGAAATGCTGAGCATGTTCTTACCTTTTGGTTTTCTGACTCCAGATCTTTGCACATTTTGTTGTAATTTTTGGCTTTATCTTCTCAAGCTGTTCTTTGAAATTTCCTGTTCAGCTCTTGTACTTCCTCATATATTCCATTTGCTTAGAATCTATCTCTATACTGGAGAGCAACTTTCATTGTCTCTTCTGACATCCATTTTGATCTTTTCCTTCTTTCTTGTCTTCTTTATGACTTTTTGCTTTCTTCATGACAGGCTAACACCAGTCATCTGTCAGTTTGTCATACTGTGGTGGCTGCTGATTTGTTGTGATTCTGGAAACTATGCCACAGGTATTTAAAATACCAGCAGGGTCACCCATGGTAGACAGGTTTCAGATGAGCTTCCAGATGAAGACAGACTAGGAAGAAGGAGTGATGAACTACTTCTAAATATTTAGTCACTGAAAAGCTTATGAATAGCAGGAAACACTGTCAGATATAATACCAGAAAATGAGCCCCTCATGTTGGAAGACACTCAAAATATGACTGGGGAAAAGCTGCATCCTCAAAGTAGAGTTTACTGTAATGACACGAATGGAGTAAAGCCGGTGGGAGTAAAGCCCTTGTGACCTTCATTTGCTGATGGGGCCCAACTCAAAATGAAGAGAAACAGCTGTAAATATCCTTTAATAATCAGAGCATGGAATGTATGAAGCATGACTCTAGGAAAATTGAAAATTGTCAAAAATGAAATGGAACACATAAACATTGATATCTTAGGCATTAGTGAGCTGAAATGGTCTGGTATTAGCCATTTTGAATCTGATAATAAACACATGGTTTACATTGCCGGCAATGACAAAGAGGAATGGTGTTGTATTTATTGTCAAAAATAACATATCCAGATCAGTCATGAGGTACTACGCTGTTTGTGATACAATAATATCCATGTGCCTACAGGGAAGCCCAGTTAATACCACTGTTATTCAAATTTACACACCAACCACTAAAGCCAGTGAGGAAGAAATAGAAGAATTCTACCAACTTCTTCAATCTGAAATTGCAATCAAGTTGTATTGATCATTACTGGTGATTAGAATGCAAAGGTTGGGAACAAAGAGGAAGGATCAGTGGTTGAACAATATGGCCTTGATGATAGAAATGATGCTGGAGAACGTATGATAATTCTGCAAAATCAATGATTTGTTCATTTCAAATACCTTCTTTAGACAGCATAAGAGATGATTATACACATAGACCTCACCAGATGGAATACACAGAAATCAAATTGACTACATCTGTGGAAAGAGAGAGTGGAAAAGCTCTATATCAATCAAAACAAGGCCAGGGGCAGATTGTGGAACAGATCTTCAATTGCTCATATGCAAATTCAAACTGAAGCTGAAGAAAGTGAAAACAAGGTCACAAGAGTCAAAATATGACCTTGAATATATCCCACCTGAATTTAGAGATCATCTGGAGAACAGATTTGATACATTAAACACTAAAGACTGAAGACCAGAAGAGTTGTGGGATGGCATCAAGAACCTTGTGCTTTATTAGGATACTAAAAAATGTGCCCAGCTCAGTGTTTGCTTGCCACTTGCAAGTCTGAGTTACTGCCCACTCAAATTCCAAGCCCAGAAGCACTGCTAGCTCCCAAGTTCTTGTCTGAAATTTTCTGAAGAAAGATTCTGTAATACCAAAATGAAGATGTGTTATAACTAATTTTCTGATGTAACTTGTGGTATAAGTTGTAGGATTGTGGTTTCAAGAAGCTTCTGGAACCAAGGTGAACCATCACAAACAACCAACTCTGAACTAACATCAATGACCCCTTCACCTGGAAGTCAGTCTCTTCTTTCACATATTAATTCTTCCAATGTACCATGTCATTGAGTCTAGTTGACTCTAACTTAAGGCAACTTCATGTGTGTCAGAGTGGAACATTGCTTCACAGGGCTTCAAAAGCTCATTTTTTTTTAAAAGTAGATAATGAAGACTTTCTTCTGAGGCATCTCTGGGTGGACTCAAATTGCCAACCTTTTGGTTAGCAGTCAAGTGAGTTACCTGTACCACCCAGGGACTCTTAACTAAGGGAGGGAAATAGTTATACTGTTGAGTATGGTGCTTTTTTTTTTTTTTTTTTTTCCGTGGTATGGATTTCCCTTAAATGTTTTCTGATTTTTTGTGGGGAGAAGTTGGTTTTTGGTCTGCCTATTCTGACTGTCTCTACGTGCCTCTGGTAATTAGTAAAGAATATATCACAAGGTCAGACCTTGACTAGCTTTTCTGCCTCCAACACACACACCAATTTGTTGTTGCTGTTAAGTACCATCGAGTAGGTTCCAATTTATATATACCCTGTGTAGGGTTTCCAAGGAGTAGCTCATGGGTTTGAAATGCTTACATTGTAGTTAGAATTTCAGTGTTTATACTACAGTGTACCAGGGATCCTCCATTTTGCTTTACCTATGAGCAGATGTCACTGTTGTGCACTATTTATTTAGCACAATAGCTTAACTACAACTACAACAAGTGAATTCATGTCCCTGATAAAGACTCCAACATTCCCTCCCATCTCTTATATCTGTTGACTCTAGAATTAGAGACATACCCAATCATAGCTATTTTCTCCTGCTTACTCCCTGGTAACACTATAGGATAAGAATTAGATTGGTAACCAAAAGGTGAACAATTCAAACCCACCAGCTGTTCCAATAGAGAAAACGGAGGCTTTCTGCTCCCATAAAGATTTACATCTATAGAAACCCTATAATTCTGGACACTTTCAAAAGCAGAGGATCTGGTTTTGATTTTTAGGATTTGCTACATACAGATGGTAAATAAAGAAGATGGAAAGAATACACAGTCATTGTACCAGAAGCTGATGCTCATTGTTCAGCCTTTTGATGAGGTAGCACATGATCATGACCTAGTGATACTAAAGGAAGAATTCCAAGGTGCATTGAAGTCATTGGCAAAGAACAAGGCACTGGGAATTAATGGAATACAAACTGAAATATTTCAACAAACTGATGCAGCACTGGAGGAACTCACTCATTTATGTGAAGAAATTTGGAAGACAATTACCTGGCCAACTGACTGGAAAAGATCCATATTTGTGCCCATTGCAAAGAAAAGTGATCCAACAGAATGTGGAAATCATCAGACAATATCATTAATATCCCATGTAAGAAAAATTTTGCTTAAAGAGAATCCAAACACAGCTGCAACCATACATTGACAGAAAACTTCCAGAGGTTCAAACTGAATCGAGAAGAGAAGGTGGAATGAGGAACATCATTGCTGACGTCAGGTGGATCTTGGCTAAATGCAAGAATACCAGAAAGATGTTTACCTGTGCTTTATTGACTACACAAAGGCTTTTGATTGTGTGGATCATGACAAGCTATGGGCAGCATTGCAGAGAAAGAGTATTCTGGAACACTTCATTGTGCTTACAAGGAACCTGTACATAGACCAAGAGGCAGTTGTTCAAACAGAACAAGGGAACACCAAATGGTTTAATATGAGGAAAGGTGTGTGCCAGGCTTGTATTCTTTCACCATACTTGTTCAGTCTGCATGCTGAGCATTTTATAATCTGAGAAACTGGATTATATGAAGGAAAACATGGCATCAGAATTGCAGAAAGACCCATTAATGACCTGCAATATGCATATGATACAACATTTTTTCCTGAAAGCAAAGAGGACTTGAAATACTGATGAAGATCAAAGACTGAAGCCTTCAGTATGGATTGTACCTCAATGTAAAGAAAACAAAAATCCTCACCAATAGAGCAATAAACAACATCCATATAAATGGAGAAAAGATTGAAGTTGTCACAGACTTCATTTTGCTCAGATCAATCATCAACACTCATGGAAGCAGCAATCAAGAAATCAAACAACTTATTGCATTAGGCAAATCTGCTGCACAGATCTCTTTAAGTGTTCAAGATAAAAGATGTCGGTTTGAGGACTACAGCGTGCCTGACGCAAGCCATGGTATTTTCAATAACCTCATATTGCATGTGGAAGTTGGGCAGTGAATTAGGAAGACTAAGAAGAATTGATGTATTTGAATTATGGTGTTGGTGGAGAATATTAAAAGTACCGTGAACTTCCAAAAGAACAAACCAATCTGCGTTGGAAGAAATATAGCCAGAATGCTCCCTGGAAGCCAGAATGGCCAGACTTCATCTCTCATACATTGAACATATTGTTAGGAGGGAACAGTCCCTGGAGAAGGATATCATGTTTGGTAAAGTGGAGGGTCAGAGAAAAAAAGGAAGACCCCCAATGAGATGGATTGACACATTGGCAGCAGTGATGTGCTCAAATGTATTAGTGATTGTTAAGTTGGCGCAGGACCAGGCAGTGTTTCATTCTCTTGTACATAGGGTCGCTATGAGTCAGTGCCAACTCAATGGCACTAAAGACCATATAAAGATGGGTTTCTCTGTAGATTGGATTTTAGTATGCATTTTACCTGTCTAATATTACATAAAATTTAATGCCTATAGAACATAGTAACTATATCTTGCTAGTGTTTCTTACAAATCAGTAGTCCCTTAGTCTTCAGTTTTTATAGTGCTTTATAATTTATAAAGCTGTTTTTATAATCTCATTTAATTCTTACACTTATATTGTGAGATTTAAAAAATGAAGACAGTGCAATTCAGAGAGGTTAAAATCACAGAGCTTTGGCAAAATCACAGAGCTATAAATGAAGGAGATGGTCTCTGTGCACTTCATAGTATGTTACTAGGTCATAGAACACTCAGCTTTCCTGCACATAGAGTAAAAAGCCACTGCACACACACCCTCTTCCCATTAGAACAACTGCCCTCCCGTGACTCACATTCTATATAAAGTAATCCCTCAACTATGTAACTGTTGTTGTTGTTAAGTGCTGTTGATTCAGTTTCGAATCATAGGAACCCTGTATAGTGTTTATAGGGTATCCAAGGAGAGTCTAATGGGCTTGCACCACTGACCTTGCAGTCCAGCACATTAGCCCACAGTATCACACCAGGACTCCAGTGTTGCTGTTAGGTGTCTTTGAGTCTGTTGCAACTCATAGTCATTCTGTGCAAAATATAACGAAGCACTGCGTGGGCATATACCACCCTCATAATGATTATATTTGTGCCCACTGTTGTAGCCACTGTGTCAATGTATTACATTGAAAGTCTTCCTCTTTTTTACTGACCTTCCACTTTGCAAAGCTTGATGTCCTTTTCCAGGAACTTGTCCTTTCTGATAACATGTCCAAAGCATGCAAGTCTTACGATCCTGACTTCTAAGGAATGTTCTAGATGTACTTCTTCCAAGAAAGATTTATTTGTTTTTATAGAAGTCCATGGTAATTTTACTATTATTTGCCATCATAATTCAAATGTATTAGTTCTCTGGTCTTCTCTATTCACATACATATGAAACAATTGAAAATACCGTGGCATGGGCCAAGCACACCTTAGTCCCCAAAGTGACATCTTGGCTCTTTAACAGATTTGCCTAATGCATTAAATGTTTTGATTCTTTGACTGCTGCTTCAATGTATGTTGATTTTGGATTCAAGTAAAATGAAGTCTTTGATAACTTCTGTCTTTTCTTCACTTATCATGATGTTATTTATTGATCCAGTTGTGATCATTTTTGTTTTGTGGTGTTTTGTTTTTCTTTTACATTGAGGTGAAATCCATTGTGAAAGCTGTGGTCTTTGATCTTTATCAGTATTTCTCTTCACTTCCAACAAGCATTGTGTGTCATCTTCAAATTTAACATTGTTAATGTATCTTCCTTCAATCCTGATGTCTGTTCTTTAATCCAGTTTCTTAGCTTATTTGCTCAGCACACAGATTGAATAAGTATCATGAAAGGAACACACCATTCTATATTTTTAAGCACTCAATATCTCCTTGTTCTGTTCAAACAACTGCCTCTTGGTCTATGTACAGGTTCCACATGAGCACAATTGAGTGTTCTGGAATTCCCATTTTTCACAATGTTCTCCATAGTTTGTGGTGATCCACATAGTTGAATACCTTTGCGTAGTCAATAAAGCACAAATAAATATCTTTGTGGTATTCTCTTTCAATCAAGCACCATCTGATATTTGCAGTGATATCCCTCATCCCATGTCCTATTCTGAATTCAGCTTGGATTTCTGGCAGCATCCTTTCCGTGTGCTTCTGCAACCATTTTT
>NW_006408618.1:2464781-2471881 GCF_000296735.1 Chrysochloris asiatica
TCAAGTCGGTTCCGACCCATAGCGATCCTCTAGAGGGTTTCCAAGCAGCAACGGGTGAGCTTGAACCACCAATCTTGCAGTTCAAACTGACTTTTCAGTCTAGTACATTAACCCACAGCACCACACCAGAACTCCATTCCCTGAATTAGAGCCCTCATATTTGTCCCTATTTTTTCATTGATGACCTTCATAATTTTGGGATTCACATTTAGGTCTTTAATCTATGCTGAGTTTGTTTTTGTATAAAGTGTGAGGTAAAGGTCTTGTTTCAATCTTTTGCATATCACTTTCAGTTCTGCCAACACCATCTGTTAAATAGACTATCTCCTCCCCATGCAATATGCCTAGGCACTTTGTCAAAAATCGGTTGACTGTATATGGATGGGTTAATAATATCTGGATTCTAGATTCTCTTCCATTGATCAATGTGTCTTTCATTGCACCAGTTCCAGGCTGGTTTTGACCACTGTAGCCATGTAGTAAATTTTGAAATTGGGGAGTAAGAAGCGTCCAACCTTGTTCTTCTTCTTAAGCAGTGCTTTGCTTATCCTGGGTCTCTTTCCTTTCCGTAAAAAAGTTTGTCATTGTTTTTCCATCTCTTTGAAGAATGTCATTGGAATCTGAATTGGAATTATGTTATATTTGTAAATTGCTTTGTGCAGTATTGATATTTTCACGATGTTGAGTCTTCGTATTCAGGAACATGATATATTCTTCCATTTTTGTAAGTCTCTTTTGGTTTCTTATAGTAGTGTTTTGTAGTTTTCTTTGTATAAGTCCTTTGTTTTTCTAGTTACGTTTATTCCTAAATATTTCATCCTTTGAGTGACTATTGTTAATGGCATTGCTTTCCTAAAGTCCTTTTGTGTACTGTAATTTTTACTATAGAGGAATCCAACTGATTTTTATATGTTGATCTTATGCCCTGCTTCTTTGCTGAATCTTTCAATGATGTCTAGTAGCTTTTTTACTGAGTCTTTGGTGTTTTCAATGTATAGGATAGAGAGAGTTTTACTTCCTCTTTACCAATTTGGATGCCTTTAATTTCTCTATCATGCTGTATAGCTCTGGCTAAGGGTTTCAGCACAATATTGAATAGGAGTGGTGACAAAGGGTATCCTTGTCTGGATAGCTATCTTTATGCATCAATTTCATTTTTTACAACTTCCAACTTTCCTAGATTCATAATTTTTACATTTCATGTTCTAATTATTAATGGATGCTTGCAACTGTTTCTCCTCATTTTGAGTTGTGTTCCATAAGGAAATGAAGGTCCCCCAAAAAAGCTTTGCTCCATCAAAGTCATTGAGGTCAATTCTACTTTGAGGAGGTAGTTCTTCCCCAATCATATCATGAATGCCTTCCAAATTGAAGGGCCCATCTCCTGGCACTATATCAGACAGTGTTTCACTATTATTCATAATGTTTTCAATGGCTAACGTTTCAAAAGTCTTCTGCCTCTCCTCCTTCCTAGTTTTTCTTCATCTGGAAGTTCTGCTGAAACCTGTTCAACATTAGTGCCCTTGCTAGTATTTAGAATACTGATGACACATCTTCTAGCATCACAGCAACACACAAGACAACACAGTACAAAAAAACTGACCAAAAAGTAGTGGATGTTGACTAGAACTTCTAATTTAAATCTATCTCTATGGTAAAATTTTCACAAAGTTTTCAGTACCACCAATGTTTCCCTTTATAAAATTTTAGTTGCAAATGGATTTTTGTTACAAGTGTAAAAAAATATATATACATATATATATTATCACCTACCAGGATCACTAAGTTAACAAGGATTATAAAGCTACCTTGCACACAGCAGCAATGTCTGATCAACAACATCTGCAATGCAGGACGGGGTACTGAGACATTTTACCCTATTTTTTCCCACTCACCCTGCCTCTATCTCTCCTCACCTCAGGTCAAGTTTCCATCAGTGGGTGAGTTTCTCACTGTGTTAGGTATTTCTGATGAAAACAAGTAAAACCTACCTTTTAACTTGGCATTTCAAGAGTAACTGCCTATTTGTTCCATAACAACTTTGAAAAAATTTGGCTGACTTTGACCAAATTTGCTATAGTTTTAAAAGAATCAAGTTACAGCATAAACTTATTTTATATCTCAGTCTTTTCTGACTTTGGCTACAATAGAAAGATCTGGAGATTTTTAATAAAGTTTTTTTTAATATGTACATCTTCAGTACTTTAAGAAGCCTGAGCAAAATAGATATGTTAAGTCTTTGAGTTTAATCTTTTTCTGTTTCTCAGTTTCAAATTTACATTTAAAAAGATGATAATTGTATCTGAGTACCTGAAAAGGAGAATGTTTAGGAAGTATTCCATTATTCAGTGACAGAACATAAAGTTAGGGCAATGAAGAAGTCATTTTTTCAAACTCTTGAAGCTTAACTCTTCACTCAATGAGGGTGGGTATTTCATTCCTTGGTCACACCATAATAATCACTGGAAATTTCAGGTCCTCTGCTTTAAGTAAAGGATTCATAGTGGTGCAGTGGGTTAAGTGTTTGGCTTACCACAGGGTCAGAGAAAGATGAGTCTATCTGTTCCTGTAAAGATTTACAGTCTGGGAAACCCTCAGGAGCCATGCTACTCTGCCATGTATAGTCACTATGACTTGGAATCAACATCAAGGCAGTGGGTTTGGTTTGGGTGGATTTTTTAATTTTTTCCCACTTGAAGTAATGATTTAATACACTATCTTAGACTTACAAAATCACCAAAGTAAATTATAAGCAGTATAAGTAACTCTGGGCCAACAAATATTTCCATCTCTCCCTAAACACAGGCCCCAAGACAAGCTAACTTTTGACAAATTGTTATTTCTTCATAAAGGAAATAAAATAGCACGAAAGCGTGAGTAACATTAACAAACTGGAAAAAGTCAAAATTACGCAAAGATCTAATGTTATCAGGGAGCATCTGGCATAGGACAGCACACTCCTCCAGACCCATTACTCAGCCTGGAAAGAGCCAGAATCCTTGGGTTTTGTTTGGTTTAAATTAAAGACGATGTTTCCCCTGAATAAATACACATCCTTGTTAGAATTTCCCCCTAAGCCATGCTGTGTGGGAGAAAGTGAGGAGGAGGAACAGGAAGAAGAGTGGAGAGTGGATATTGATAAAGTCAAATCATAGATAAAATTGGAAATCTGCCATGATCACCTGCTTCTAAGGAATAGGAGGCTGTGTCATGCCATATCAGGTGAACCGAAAGAACCATCCATCTCTTTAATAGGAGCTAAGTTCTGATTCCATTTTATAGACAAAAATGAGCCCATTTAAAAGCAGCCCTTCAGTACAAATCCAACATTTTCATGTTAGTAAGAACAACTGTTCATTTATTAATTCCCTTGTCATGATACATTTACCTAATGACTACGAAGTGCCAGTGGTGATGGTGGCTGTGTGCCGACTCATAGCAACCCTATACAGGGTTTCCGAGGCTGTAAATCTTTATGGGAACAGAATGCCTCATCTTTCTCCTGTGGAACAGTTGGTAGTTTTGAACTGCTGACCTTGTGGTTCGCTGCCCGATTCATAACCACTACACTACCAGAGCTCCTTACACGCTAAATGTTACTGATAAATGTGTGGGCATACCACAGCTCTTGCTCTCACTGAACCCAAGAGGTAGACAATAAATTGAGCAATTACAATTGATATAAGACAAAACAATACGGTGCTGGAAGAGAAAAGTTTATGAATAGCAGCAGAACACTGTCAGAGAGAATGCTGGCAATGAGCCACTCAGGTTGGAAGGCACTCAAAATACAACTAGGGAAGAGCTGTCTCCTCAAAGAAATGTTATGATGTGAATGGAGCAAAGCTTTCAGGGCCTTCTTCTGCTAAAAAGGTGCAACTCAAAATGAGGAGAAACAGCTGTAAGATACACTAATAATCAGAACACAGAATGTATGAATCTGGGTAAACTTGTTGTGTGCCATGGAATCAGTTCCAACTCATAGAGACCCTGCACAGGGTTTCCGAGGCTATAAATCTTTACGGGAGCAGAAAGCCTCGTCTTTCTTCCATGGAACAGCTGGTAGTTTCGAACTGCTGACCATGAGATTAGCAGCCCAATTCGTAACCACTATGCTACCAGAGCTCCTTCTAGGTAAACTAGAAGTTGTCAAAAATGAAATGGAATACATAAACATTGATTTCCTAGGCATTGTTGCTGTTGTTGTTAAGTACCGAGTCAGTCATAGTGAGCCTATGCACAACAGAATGAAACTTTCATGGTCCTGTGCCAACCTCACAATTGTTGCTACATTTGAGCTAATTGCAGCTGCCATTGTGCCAGTCCATCTCATTAGGGGCCATCCTCTTTTTCTCTGACCCACTACTTTACCAAATATGATTTCATTCTCCAGGGCCTGGTCCCTTCTGATAATATACCCAAAGTATGAAAGATAAAGTCTGGCAATCCTGGCTTCCAAGAAGCACTCTGGCTGTACTTTCAGATTGGTTTGTTCTTTTGACAATCCATGGTACTTTTAATTCTCCTCCAACACTGTAATTCAAATATATCAATTCTTCTATGGTCTTCTTTATTCACTGCCTAACTTTCACATGCATATGAAGTTATTGAAAATATCTTGGTTGGATCAGGCACACCTTAGTTCACAAACTGACATCTTTTATCTTGAACATTTTAAAGAGGTCTGTGCAGCAGATTTGCCTAATGTAATATGTCATTTGATTTTTTTGACTGCTGCTTGCATGAGTATTGATGATTGATCTGAGCAAAATGAAGTCTGTGACAACTTCAATCTTTCTCCATTTATATGGATGTTGCTTAATTGCTCCAGTGGTGAGGATTTTTGTTTTCTTTACATTGAGGTGCAACCCATACCAAAGGCTGTAGTCTTTGATCTTCATCAGCACATATTTTAAATCCTCTTCACTTTCATCAAGCAAGGTTGAATCATCTGCATCTCGCAGGTTGTTAATGGGTCTTCCTCCAATCCTAATGCCAAATTTTCTTTCATATAATACAGTTTCTCAGATTGTGTGCTCAGCATGCAGACTGAATAAGAATAGTGAAAGAATACAAGCCTGGTACGCACCTTTCCTCATTTTAAACCATTCAGTGTTCCCTCGTTCTGTTTGAACAACTGCCCCTTGGTTTATGTACAGGTTACTTGTGAGCACAATTAAGTGTTCCGGAATACTCATTCTCTGCAATGCTGCCCATAGCTTGTCATGATCCACACAATCAAAAGCCTTTGCATAGTCAATAAAGCACAGGTAAACATCTTTCTGGTATTCTTGTATTCAGCCAAGATCCATCTGATGTCAGGAATAGTATCCCTCATTCCACCTTCTCTTCTGGATCTGGCTTGAACTTCTATGAAGTACTCTTTTCAATGTATGGTTGCACTGTTTTTGTATTATCTTTATCAAAATTTTTCTTACATGGGATATTAATTATATTGTCTGATGATTTCCACATTCTGTTGGGTCACTTCTTTTTGAAATGGGCACAAGTATGGATAGCCTCCAGTCAGTTAGCCAGGTAGCAGTCTTCCAAATTTCATGGCATAGATGAGTGATGGTCTCTAGTGCTTCATGATTTTTTGAAAGATTTCAATTTGTATTCCATCAGTTTCTGGTGCCTAGTTCTTTACCAATACCTTCAACACACCTTGGGTTCTTCCTTCAGTATCATTGGCTCTTGAGCATATGTTACCTCTTGAAATAGTTGAACATTGATCATTTCTTATTGATACATCTTATTTTGATGCTTTCTTCCTCACTCAATATTTTTCCTATATAATCCTTTAGTATTACAAGTCAAGACCTGAATTATTTCTTCAGTTCCCTCAGCTTGAGAAATGCTGAACATGTTCTTCCCTTTTTGTTTTCTAATTCCCGGTCTTTCCCCATTTTGTTATAATATTTATCTTTGTCTTCTGGTGCTGACCTTGGAAAATTTGTATTCAACTCTTTCACCTCCTCATTTTTTCAATTTGTTTTCGCATCTGTATGCTGGAGAGCAATTTTCAGATTCTCTTCTGGCAACCATTTTGGTCTTTTCCTTCTTTCTTATCTTCTTAATGACCTTTTGCTTTCTTCCTGTGTGATATTCTTGATACCATCCAACAACTCTTCTTGTCTTTAGTCTTTGATATCTAATGCTTCAAATCTGTTCTTAAGATGATCTCTAAATGCAGGGAGGATGTGTTCAAGGTCATATTTTGTCTCTTGTGGACTTGTTTTAATGTTCTTCAGCTTCAGCTGAACTTGCAAATGAGCAATTGATGGTTACATAGTCTGCCTCTGGCTTTGTTTTAACTGATGATATGGAACTTTTCCACTGTCTCTTTCCACAGATGTAGTCAGTTTGATTTCTGTGTATTCCATCTGGTGAGGTTCATGTATATGATCATATTTTATGTTGTTTAAAAAAGGTATTTGCAATGAAGAAGTCATTGGTCTTGAAAAATTCTATCATGCAATCTCCAGAATCATTTCTATCACCAAGGCCATATTTTCCAACTATTAATTTTTCCTCTCTGTTCCCAAGCTTTGCTTTACAATTACCACATTTTGTTTGCATGTTTGATCAATTTCAGACTGAATAATTTGGTAAAATTCTCAAATCTCATCATCACAGGCTTTAGTGGTTGGTGTATAATTTTAAATAATAGTGACATTAACTGGTCTTCCTTTTGTTGTTGTTGTTGTTGTTGTTGTTAGGTGCCATCGAGTCAGTACTGATTCATAGCAACTGAAAGCAACACTGCCAGGTCCTGGGCCAACCTCACAATTGTTGCCACGCTTGAGCCCACTGATGCTGCCACTTTGCCATTCCATCTCACTGGGGTCTCCCTCTTTTCCTCTGACCCTCCACCTTGCCAAACATGATATCCTTCTCCAGAAACTGGTCCCTCCTGACAATATGTCTGAAGTATAAGAGATGAAGTCTGGCCATCCTGGCCTCCAAGGAGCACTCTGGCTGCACTTCTTCCAACATGGATCTGTTGGTTCTTTTGGCAGTCCATGGCACTTTCAGTATTCTCATCCAACACCATAACTCAAAAGCATCAATTCTTCTATGGCCTTCCTTATTCACTT
>NW_006408618.1:2472496-2507339 GCF_000296735.1 Chrysochloris asiatica
AGCCTTTACACCGAATATTTTATTGCCTTTAGGTCAGTTGGAAATAATTACCTGCATTTATGCTTTAAGATATCTCAGCACATTAAAAAAAAAAAAGAAATAAAATAAATGGTATATTACACACTTTTGACTTTCATATGTTTGCTGTTCCAGGTTAAGAAAATGTTTAGTTCTCTCTTGTAACATGTAATTCAGTATTGCAACTCAACAGAAAAAGGTGTATGCCCCCAATTTTCACTTGCTGCCATTGACTTTTTTGCCAGAAACAAACTTCACTGCAGCATTTTGGATGTCAGTAGCAGTCACTGAGTCAATATGCTGAAGGACTGTGGTTGGTGGCATATATGAACCAGCAACTAGAGCCTGGAGCCCAACTTCATTCAGAAAACCCTCCAAAGACTCCACTGACATTAGGTATTCAGCTTTCAGCTTGTTCTTGGCCATTTGGATAACTCCATCAGGAAGGTTTCCCTGAGCAATTGTTTTTACGTGGTTATAGGCAGACTTAATAACATCTCCAGCAGCTGCAGCCTGAGAGATAGTATAAATACCAAAAGAGTCCAGAATCTGAGTAACTAGCATGAAAAGCAGAAACATCAAATGATTGGTGAACTCCCCTGGCAACAGTCTGGTACAGAGAGCTGGTGGCGTTGCTGCCCCTCTTAATATGTGATCCAGCACCAAGTGCATGCTGGAGCACACTGAATGCACTTGCTTCTGCACTTCCAATGGGAGCACTGTCTGCCATGAAAGCAGCATGTGCCAGACTGTCTCTATTCTGTTCTTTGATTTCACCTCCATGGTAGACATGCTCCAGGTAAACCTAGCCCTTCCCTCATGTTGAGAATCTGTTCAGCAACTTGCTTTAGAACAGGATGGCTCACGCCAAGTCCAATCAAAGCCATTCTTGCACTTGTAAAATTGTTTTGAACATAGTAATATAGCTCCTCTGATGTCACTTTTCCAATCCTATAATCAGGACAATATGAAGAAATAGTCAAGGCATTCTGGTAAACTGCAGCATGTAAATTTTCAAAGACATGTGCCTATGGATTCTGGAAAGCCACAGCTTTGTCAATCTTTAGCTGGGACTGAAGGGCAGCTGCTTCCCAACACTGAAATTCTGGTGCTGTGGTGATATTGAGCAAGAACTCCATTAGGATATCTATATAATCCCACAGGCATTCCACAGCATAAACCATGCTTTCTCTTGTGGTCACAATTTATCACCACCTGCTTCAATCCCACGGGTTATCTTGAAAGATGAAGCTCCATTGGTAGTCAAGCTGGATGCAAGACATAGCAAATGAGAGGTTCCTAAATTTCTGGAGTCTTCATATCTACTGCCCACTTTAATGAACAAACCAATTATTGATGCAGGGGCATAGTTTTCCAGAAAAGCAATCACTAAATCATTTGGTAATTTGGTAAAATTAAGGTCTTGAGGCTACAGGAGTGCTCCTGCCGGCCAGCTGTGGCTTTAACTCTGGGAGCAACTTTGAGGGAATGAAATCTCAAAAGGATGCCCTCTCTGGTTAACAGCTTCATGGCTCAGGATTGGTGTAACTAATGGTCTCTGCCAGATTAAAGGAAAGCAAGATTAATCTGTTCTTTTTGATGATGAATGCAACACCATTCCTCTTCAATTTGTCTTTCCTGGCACAGTAAACCATGTGATTGTCAGCTTCAAAAAGGCCAATACCAGTCTATTTCAGCTCATTAATGCCTAGGATACTGATGTTTATGTGTTCCATTTCATTTTTTACAACTTTCTCAATTTTTCTAGATTTATACTTTGTATATTCCATTTTCATATAATTAATGGCTATCTACAGCTGTTTTTCTTCTATTTGAGTTGTGCCCTATCAGAAAATGGAGGTCCTGAAGGTTTTACTCTATTTGCATCATCACAGTCAACTCTAATTTGAGGAGGCAGCTCTTCCCCAGTCATATTTTGAGTGCTTTCCGATCTGAGTGACTCTTCTTCTGGCACTATATCTGACAATATTCTGGTGCTCTTCCTCATGTTTCAAGATTCAATGGTCTGGTGCTAACAGTGTTCCATTGCTATTCATAAGGTTTTCAGTCTGTCTCTCCTTCCTAGTCTGGCTTCATCTGTAAGCTTAGCTGAATTCTGTTCACCCTGCTGGTATTTAAAATATCTGTGGCATATCTTCCAGAATCACAGAAAGGTGCAACCCACCACAGTATGACAATCTGACAGATTAATTGTGGTTCCTAGGCATTAGTGAGCTGAAATTGACTGCTGTTAGACATTTTTAACCTGACAATCACATGGCTTATTATGTAGGGAATTGCAGATTGAAGAGGAATGGCATTACATTCATCATCAAAAAGAACATGTCAAGATCTCTCTTGAAGTACAATGCTGTCTGTGATAGGATACTCCCCATATGCCTACAGAGAAGACCAGTTTATACCACTATTATTTAAGTTTGTGCACCAACCACTAATGTCAGAAATGATAAAATTGAAGCATTCTACCAACTACTTCAGTATGAAATTGATCAAATATACAATTAAGATGCATTCATAATTACTAGTGATTGGAATGCAAAGATTGGCAACAAAGAGGAAGGATCAGTAGTTGGAAAATACGGCTTTGTTAATAGAAATGATGCTGTAGAGCTTATGATAGAACTTTCAAAGACCAATGACTTACTGCAAATACCTTTTATTTTTATTTTAACAACATAAAAGGTGACTATATACTGGGCTTCAAACCACAAGGTCAGCAGTTCGAAACTACCAGCTGTTCCATGGGAGAAAGATGAGACTTTCTGCTCCTGTAAGGATTTACAGCCTCGGAAACCCTGTACAGGGTCGCTATGAGTCAGAACCGACTCCACGGCACATCACCACCACTAATATATACTTGGGCCAGTACATATAGAATACACAGTTATCAAACTGACTACACTGTGGGAAGAGATGGTGGAAAAGCTCCTTACCAACAGCTAAAACAAGGTCCCAGACCAAATGTGGAATAGACCACCTAGTGCTCGTATGCAAGTTCATATAAAGAAAAAGGTTCTTTTGAAGCTGAAGAAAATGAAAATAAGTCTGTGAGGCCAAAATAAGACCTTGAGTATATCTCACCTAAATTTAAAGACAATCTCAAGAAGAGATTTGATGCATTGTATATAATAATGGAAGACCAGAAGAGTTGTGGAATGGCATCAAGAACATCACACAGGAAGGAAACAAAAAGTAATTTCAAAGACTGTAGAAGAATTGATGCATTTGAATTATGGTGTTGGAGAAAAATGTTAAAGTACCATAGACTGCCATAAGAACAAACAAATCTGTGTTGGAAGAAGTACGGCCAGAATACTTCTTCGAAGCTAGAATGGCAAGGCTTTTGTCTCTCATACTTCAGACATTTTATCAGGAGGGACCAGTCCCTGGAAAAGGGTATCATGTTTGATGAAAATGAAAGGTCAATGAAAAAGAAGGATACCCCCAAGGAGATGGATTGACACGGTGGTGGTATTAATGTGCTCAAACCTAAGAACAATTGTAAGGATAGTGCAGGACTGGGCAGTGTTTTGTTCTGTTTTTCCATAGTGTTGCTATGAGTCGTAATGATTCCATGGCACCTGACAACAGCAATAACACGACTAGGGGGGAAAAGTAAAGAAGAAAAATTTTTCAGGCAGAGAGAACACAGTCATAGCTTTGTGGAATTGAAAGTAATTAATCCTGCTTGCAATGTAAGTCTTTGGGGATTGAACGAAAAACTAGGTAAGCATGGTAAAAGGAAAGATAGATAGTAATTAGGCCATGAAGTCATAGGTACTATTAAAAATTGTACATGACTGTAACAGGATCTACCAAAACAATTAATTAAATAAAACAGGTTTATAAGTGCCTTCATGTAGAAGACGTCTAGGAGTATGCAGTCCAGCCTATTTCCATGATGAAAATTCATTGCTGTTAAGTCAATTCTAACTCAAAGTGACTTTATGTTGTTGTTGTTAAGTGCCATTGAATCGATTCTGACCCATAGAGACCCTGTATAGGGTTTCCAAGGAGCAGCTGATGAGCTTGAACCACCGACCTTGCAGTTCAAACAACTTTGCAGTCTGACACATTAGCCCATATATATCATAAGTTGAAGACAGCTAACAAGAAGTCAAATAAGGTCATATCAGAGTAGAGTAGGTCTTAACCTTTTTTGAGTAGTGTTTTATAAAAGAAAAGAATAGACATGAAAACCAGGAGACATACAGAGAAAAGATACAGTGTGGATTTTTCTATAAATCCAGGAACACTGGAGAACACCCAGGGTAAATAAATGGAAAGAGACAAGGAAAAAGAGTCTAGAGCCAGCAAAAAGAGAATAGCATTGCTGATAACCTGAGTTTGAACGTCTAGCCTCCAGAAATGTGACACAACAAATTTTTCTTCTTAAAAGTCACCCACTTTGTAGTATTTTGTTATGACAGGTCTAAGTGTGGCAATGGAGGATCAGCACTGGACTGCGAACAACAAGGTTGGTAATTCAAACCCACCAGCTGCTCCTCGGAAACCCTATGAAGGGTCACTATGAGTTGGAATTGACTCAATGGCTCTTAACAACAATAACAAGGGAACTAAGATACCCATCTTACCACTATATCTGACATAACTCATCCTTGTTTCATTGACATTCTTCTGAAAAAAGCAATTCAGCATTACCATTAACTCAGCTCTTTAGGTATTACTCACCAATTAGGACAAGGGGACCGCCCATTCTATGATTTTTCAAGAATTTAATTTTATTACATATCCATGCACATTTCATAATTTTGTGTAAATCCATTAATGTAATTGTTTTACAGTTTTTATCATTTGAAATTAAATCTCTCAAGCATAAAAAATAAAATGATGCACATGTGAATTATTTCATTATTAGATACCTTCAAGTTGGTTTCAACTCATAGCAAACCTATGTACAAAAGGACTAAACTACCCAGTCCTGCACCTCCTCACAGTTGTTGCTAAGTTTGAGCTCATTATTGCAGCCACTGTGACAATCCATCTCAATGAGGGGATTTCTCTTTTTCATTTACTCTCTACCGAGCATGAAGTTTTTCCCCAAGGATTCTTCCCATCTGATAGCATGTCCAAAGTATGTGAGATAAAGTCTCACCATCTTTGCTTCTAAGGAGTATTCTGACTGTACTTCTTAGAAGGTGGATTTGTTTGTTCTTCTGGCAGTTTACGGTATATTCAATATTCTTCACCAACGCCATAATCCTTTAGTTCTCAAAGTGACATCTTTTTCTTTGAGGCTTTAAAGAATTTTTTTTTTTTTTTTTTTTTTTTTTTATGTACAACTTTTCCTTCAAAAGCTGCCTTTCTTTCTTTTTGGCTACATTTGTGATTCTCCAGTTAGTTCAATATTTTAAAAGTTGCAGCAGCATACAAAATAATTTAATTTCATTTAATTAAAAAATAAAAAGTTAAGAACGGTCTTCAGGAGATGGTAAGTTTTCTTTTGTAGTGTCTGGGTAGAGATTTGATTTGCTCTTGACTATTTCAGGGTGGAGAGAAATGAGGAGAATGCACAGCATATAGAGGTCTATTCATTGTAATCGCCCTCATTTTTATCCTCACCATCAACTGAAAAAGCAGCATACTTGCTTGCTGGATTTTCTTCAGATTGCTTTGGCACAAGTGCGTATCTGAAGTCTTGATCCTTTTTGCCATCTTTCCTATCAGAGTCCTTCCAGTGGTCTTTTTTCCCCACCATCTCCTGGGGCACAGCTGGAGTTCCCATTTTGGCCTTTTGGGACACTCACCCTATCATCTTTATTTTCATCTTTTCTTACTGGTCCTTCTTCAGATAATTGAGTTGAAGTGACCTTACCCCTAACACTTGTAGGGGTCTGCTGTTCTGTGTCTGAATCGTGAGATGGAACAGGAGGAGGAGAACTTCCTCACCCAAGCGTTCTCCTTTGGTGGAGGGGCTGGCATTACCTTTAGAGACTGGTCCAGTTGGGGAGGCTTAGAAGTTGGAGAGTGACAATCTTCTTCCTTATCTAAGGTTTCATTTTCCAGAGACTTTTCACTTTCTATCCTTCATGTATCCTGATCTGACTTACTATGGCCAGATGTGACTGAGGTTCCAGTCTGCTATCCTCACTGTCCTAGACCTGTCCCGTTCCTGAGTTTCTTCACTTCACCAGCTCAGGTGTCTTTCCCAAGGCCATCGTTCTAGTTTTGGCTCATCCAGCTGACATCATCATTTCTCCTGTTCCTTCTGTAGCCACTCCTCTACTTCTTGTTCTCCGAAAGCTGTGTCAACTGGCTTTGCCTCTCCAAAGATAGAAGCCACTCAACTGGATTGGGAGGTGCTAGCAGAGGAATCATCTTCCTTAGGAGCACTCCGAGACTTTAGATTCAATTTGGGTGTTTGGAGGGGACCTTTATCGTCTCGCCTATAGTCATCCCTAGAGTAATAATTTCTGGAGCCCCATGACCTATCGACCCATCTGTCGTATCGAACTTCATAGCGGTCCCCACATGCTCTGTAGTCATCATCCCTTCAGTACCCACTGCCTACTCTGAAGTCATACCCTGTCATAGTCTCTGCTGCCTCGGTCATCATATCGATCCCGGCCCCCATTTCAATCCAGATCCCTGTGAGGGCTATCATGGTACCCATCACGATACCAGTTTGAATCGTGATAATCATGATACTTGTCTCCAAAGCTACCATCACCTCGTCTAGGCAGGTAGTCATCAAAGCTGTCTGTGGCAGGACAGGCCCTCCCATCTGTATATGTTTTATCAGAATCACAATTTCTATCTCAGCCAAAAGAACGATCATCTCTGTCTTCATCCTGTGCTGGATCAGCAACAGCCACTAGAATTCGCCTGTTACCTAGAGACTATTTCTTGAGGCTCAGGGTACTGAACAGAGAATCCAGGTCCTCAAACTCAGCATAACCAAAACCTTTTAATCTCTCTGGAGTGCTGAATTCATGAAGTAGACTCACTGCACTAAAATTTAACCCTCTAAAGAATTCCTTGTCAGTGCTTTCCCTGTAGCTTGGACTTCTTTCAATGTATCGGTTCTTGATCATATGTTACCTTTTGAAATGACTGAACGTTGACCAGTTTCTTTTGGTATAGTGATTCTGTGTGTTCCTTCCATCTTCTTTTGATGCTTTCTACACCATTTAATATTTTGCCCAGAGAATCCCTCATTATTTAAACTTGAAGATTGAATTTTGTTTCATTTCTTCAGCTTAAGAAATGCTGAGCATGTTCTTCTCTTTTTGTTTTCCATTTTCAGGTCTTTATACTTTGCAATATATTACTTTAAATTTTCTTCTTGAAATGCTTTTTAAATTGTCCTCTTGAACTGTTCAGTTCTTTTAATGCACCATTTCTTCCAGTTGCTTTAGCTTCACTACATTCTAGAAGAAGTTTCAGAGTCTCTTTTGACATCCATTTTGCTCTTTTCTTTAATGACCTTAAACTTTCTTCATGTAGGATATTCTTGAAGTCACCCCACAACCCCTTGGGTATTAGTGTTCAATACATTAAATCTGTTCTTGAGATGGTCTCTAAATTCAGGTGGAATATACTCAAGGTCATATTTTCGCTCTTGTGGACTTGTTTTAATTTTCTTCAGCTTCTAATTGAACTTGCATATGAGCTATTGATTGGTCTGTTTCACACTTGGTTCCTGGCTTTGTTTTGACTGATGATATTGAGCTTCTCCATAGTTTTTCCCACAGATGTAGTTAATTTAATTCCTGTAGACTCCATCAGATGAGGTCCACTGTATAGTCACTGTTCATGGTGTTGATAAAAGTTATTTGCAGTGAATAAGTCATTGGTTTTGTAAAATTTAACCAAGTGATCTCCAGTATCTATTATCACCAAGATCATATTTTCAACTATCAATAATTCCTCTTTGTTTCCAATTTTTGTACTCCATTCAGTAATTATTAATACATCTTAATTGTATGCTTGATTGATTTCAAATTGAAGAAGTTGGTAGAGTTCTTCAGTCTCTTTGTCATTGGTTTTAGTGGTTAGTGCATGTATTAATACTTGTATTAACTGGTCTTCCTTATAGGAGTATGTATATTATTTTATAACAGACAGCACTGTACTTCAAGATAGATCTTGAAATGTTCTTTTTGACTATGAAAAGGACATCATTCTTCTTGAATTTGTCATTCCCAGCATAGTAACTCATGTAATTGTCCAATTCAAAATGGCCAATACCAATCCATTTCAGGTCACTAATGTCTAGGATATTGATCTTTATGGCTTCCATTTTATTATTTATAACTTCAAATTTTCCTAGATTCAGACCAATGATCATGAAGACAATGCAAGACAAGGCAACATTTTTAAACATAAAGTAGTCATGGTTGGAGCCTGCTTGACACTAACTAACAACAACCTGTAAAGATGGCAAGGAGAAGGAGAGTATGGTGGTGGTGGTTATGTGCCGTGGAGTCAGTTCCGACTCATAGTGACCCTGTGTAGCGTTTCCAGAGCTGTAACTCTTTAAGGGAGCAGAAAGCCTCATTTTTCTCCTGCAGAACAGCTGGTAGTTTTTAACTGCTGACCCTGAGGCTAGCAGCCCAATTCATAACCACTATGCTACCAGATGATAGAGGTGTACAATTAAGTAAGTAACCAAAGGACACAGCTGATAAGTAGTGGTAAAGTCCCAACTTGAACTTAAACATTCATTGATTCCAAATCTTGGGTGCTTTATGCTAACTATATCATTCTGCTGCCTTTCTACTTCTCTCAGATTTCTGAAATATCTTGTACAGTGTCAGGCACATCATGAAAGAAATAAAATAAATACAAATATTTTAATAAATTGAATTTTATGTACTCTAAAGTTCTATATATCCCTAGTATAAATCTGTATTCTTTAAGACACACATATTGTTCCATCCTTGCTTTCTGTTCACCATGTCTGCTTTGGTTTTGTTTTTCTCTCACATGCATTTCCTAGTTCCTTTTCCTAATGCTTACAAGGACTATCCCAGCCCCTCAACCTCCACCCCCAAGAGGAAGATTTCATTTAGAAATTTATAGGGCACATTGTATGTGTTGAGAATATCTGGCAATGATCTAGTAAAGAGATTTACCAAAATTTGAGAGGTTCCTGCCTTATTGTACAATCACTAAGGAACTGAGGTGGCACCGGGTTAAGCACTGGGATGCTAATCAAAAGGTCAGCAATGCAAAAAAGATGGGGCATACTGCTTCCATAAAGATGTACAGCCTTGAAAATCCTTTGGAGCATTTCTGCCCTATCTGGTTATTATGAATCAGAATCAGCTCTTCAGCCTTCGGTTTGCTTTATGAATTGAAATCAACTCTATAGTTGTTTTCTGTAAAGGGTTTCAGTTTTTTGTTTTGTTGTTGTTGTTGTTTTTCCTTTCTTATTTAACTTTACAAGGAAAACTTTACAATACATTAAGAGCCAGACATTGTGAAATGTGGATCTAGACCTAATGATATGCACATCCACACTTAATTGGATATTGTTTTTCTATCAGGTTACTTAACTAGATTTTATTTCTTCCAATAAGATTACTGTACATGGGAATCCTGTTTTCATTTGGCCCTAAACTCACAGGACAGTCTGGCAAACAAGCAGGAAGTCATGTTTTGTTTTGTTTTGTTTTGTGTTCTAAGACCAGCTGACTGAAACTTTTCACAAATGTCTTGTGTGGCAAGGATATGGCTGAGCTACAGATTCAAAATGAATACTACAGCTTCCTTGTTACACATACCTTGTATATAAGGAAGCTCTGGGTAGGTAATTATTAATGATGAATTGCTTCTTTGTGGTTAGATCATCATGGTTTATGAGACTGTCTAACAAATTATAATAAAGAAAACTGCCTTAGGAAACAGTAAAATTGTGGAGTTTTTTGGGTAGTTACTTCTACTTCAAATCTGTGGTTTAAATGGTTAAGTGTTAGGCTGTTAATCAAAAGATTAGTAGTTCTATACACCCACTAAAGCCCCTCAGAAGAAAGGTCTGGCAATCTACTTCTGACAAATCAATTGTTGAAATCCCTATGGTCCACAGCTTTATTCTGACATACATGGAGTAACCATGAATCAACAATAACTAGTTCTAGTGATCTGGACCAAAAAGAAAATCACCAGAAGGCAGGACCTGAGTTTATGAAAGAAGCATCTCACTATTTAATGAAAAGACATTATTAATGAAAATACTCTACCTTCAGAAGTTGTATCACTTTGGGAAAAAGAAAATGTGGACTCAGCATGATAATTTGATTAGCAATATCAATGTTCTTTCTTTGCATTTGTTAAAGTTTCTTCAAGTAAATCACTTCGGTGCTTTTTTATACTCACCCACAAAATTATTGATAAACTTCAAGTGTTTACAGTTGAGCAGCTTTTCTTCAAGGTGCTTGGGAAAAAAACATGCATCAAGTCATTATAATCTAAAATATAAGGCTTACATGTCATAAACAAGATACATAATGTATGGTGGTGGTAGTGGTTATGTGTGGTGGAGTCAGTCTAAACTGATTGTTGTTGTTAGGTGCCACTGAGTCATACCAACTCATCACATAGCAACCCTATGCACAACAGAATAAACAATTTGTGATCCTGCACTAACATCACAATCGTTGCTACATTTGTGCCCATTGCTGCAGCCACTGTGCCAATCCCTCTCATAGGAAATCTTCATCTTTTCCTCCAACCCTTCACTTTACCAAATACAATATCCCTCTCCAGAGATTGGTCTCTCCTGATATGTCCAAAGTATGAGAAATGAAGTCTGGCCATCCTGGCTCCTAAGAAGCATTCTGGCTGTAATTCTTCCAACATAGATTGGTTTGTTTTTTTGGCAGTCCATGGTACTTTCAATATACTCCTCCAACACCATAACTCAAATACAACCAGTTTTTCTATGTTCTCCCCTATTCGCTGTCAAATTTTCACTTGCATATGAGGTTATAGAAAATATCATGCATACCTTAGTCCTCACATCTTTGCTCTTGAACACTTTAAAGAGGTCTTGAATAGCAGATTTGCCCAGTGCAATATGTCATTTGATTTCTTGACTACTGCTTCCATGAGTGTTGATGATTGATCTGAGCAAAATGAAGTCTTCAACAACTTCAATCTTTTCTCCATTTTTATGGATGTTTTCTATTGATCCAGTAGTGAGGACTTCTGTTTTTTTGCATTGAGGTGCAACCCATACCCAAGACTGTGGTCTTTGATCTTTATCAGAAAATATTTTCACTTTCAGCAAGCAAGGGTATCATCTGCATATTATAGGTTATTAATAAGTCTTCCTCCAATCCTGATGCCACGCTTTTCCTCATACAATCCACTTCTCAAATTATTTGCTCAGCATTCATATTGAATATGGTGAAAGAATACAAGCCTGGAGCACACCTTTCCTAATTTTAAACCACTCAGTGTTCCCTTGTTCTATTCAGACAACTGCCTCGTGGTCTATGTACAAGTTTCTCATGAACAAAATTAAATGCTCCAGAACATAGCTTGTCATGTTCTGGAGCATTTAATCCATGCAATCAAAAGCCTTTGTGTAGTCAATAAAGCACAGGTGAACATCTTTCTGGAATTCTCTGCTTTCAGCCAAGATCCACCTGACTTCAGCAATGATATCCCTCATTTCATGTCAACATTTGAATCTGGCTTGAACCTTTGGCAGTACTCTATTAATGTATGATTGCAGTCATTTTTAAATTATCTTCAGCAAAATTTTACTTCCATGGATATTAATGATATTGTCTGATGATTTCTGTATTTTGTTGGGTCCTCTTTCTTTGGAATACAGACTTCTTACAATCAGTTGGCCAGGTAGCTGTCCTTCAAATTTCTTGACATAGATGAGTGAATTACATCCAGTGCTTCATCAGTTTGTTGAAAGATTTCAATTTGTATTCCATCAATTCCTGGAGCCTTTGTTTTGCCAATGCTTTTAATACACCTTGGATTTCTTCTTTCAGGTTCACTGGCTCTTGGTCGTAGGCTGCCTTTGAATTGGTTGCATACCGATCATTTCTTTTTGGTTCAGTGACTCTGTGTATTCCTTCCATCTTCTTTTGGTGCTTTCTGCATCATTCAATATTTTGCCCATAGAATTCCTCTTTGTTTCCATTGTTTTCATTCTAATTACCAGTAATTATAAATACATATGGATTACATGTTTGATCAATTTTAGACTGAAGAATTTGATAAAATTCTTCAATTTCATCATCACTGGCTTCATGGTTAGTGCATAAATTTGAATAATAGTGGTATTAACTGGTATTCCTGTTGTTGTTCTTAGGTGCCATCAAGTTGATACCGGCTCATAGCAACCCGATGTACAACATAATGAAACACTGCCCAGTCCTGGCCAACCTCACAATTATTGTCGCACTTGAGTCCATTGATGCTGTCACTTTGCCAATCCATCTTGCTGGGGCTCTTCCTCTTTTTCTCTGACTCTCCACCTTATAAAACATGGTATCCTTCTCCAGCAAATGATCCTTCCTGACAATATGTCTGAAGTATGAGAGACAAAGTCTGGCCATCCTGGCCTCCAAGGAGCACTCCTGCCTATACTTCTTACAAAGCAGATTTGTTCGTTCTTATGGAAGCCGATGGCACTTTCAATATTCTCCTCTAACACCATAACTTAAAAGCATCAATTCTTCTATGGTCTTCCTTATTCATGTCCAGCTTTGGCAGGTATATGAGGTTATTGAAAGTACCATCGTTTGGTCAGGCACACCTTAATCCTCAAGCTGACATTTTTGCTCTTCAACAATTTAAAAAGGTCTTATGCAACAGATTTGCCTAATGCAATACATCGTCTGATTTCTTGACTGCTGCTTCCATGAGTGTTGATAATTAATTCAAGAAGAATGAAGTCCTTGACAACTTCAATCATTTCTCCGTTGATAAGAATGTTGTGTATTGGTCCAGTGGTGAGGATTTTTGTTTTCTTTTCATTGAGATGCAATGCATACCTAAGGCTGTGCTCTTTGATCTTCATCAGTTAGTATTTTAAGTCACCTTCACTTTCAGCAAGCAAGGTTGTATCATTTGCATGTTGCAGGTTGCTAATGAGTCTGCCTCCAATCCTGATGCCACGTTTTCCTTCAGATAATCCACCTTCTCAGATTATTTGCTCAGCATACAGATTGAATAAGTATGGTGAAAGAATACAACCCTGTCGCACACCTTTCTTAATTTTAAACCATTCAATGTTCTCATGTTCTGTTCGAACAACTGCCTCTTGGTCCATGTACAGATTCCTCATGAGTAAGTGTTCTGGAATACTCATTCTTCACAATGTTGTCCATAGCTTGTCATGATCCACATAATCAAAAGCCCTTTTGTAGTCAATAATGCACAGGTAAACATCTTTCTGGTATTCTCTGCTTTCATCCAAGATCCATCGGATATCAGCAATGATATCTCTCATTCCACGGCCTCTTCTGAATCCAGCTTGAACTTCTGGAAGTTCACTGTCAGTGTGTGCTTGCAGCTGTTTCTGTATTATCTTTAGTAAAACTTCACTAGCATGGGATATTGAAGAGATTGTCCAATGATTTCTGCATTCTGTTGGGTCACCTCTCTTTGGAATGGACACAAATATGGATCTCTTCCAGTCAGTTGGCCAAATAGTTGTCTTCCAAATTTCTTGGCAAAGATGAGTGAGTGCCTCCTGTGCCGCCTCACTTTCTTGAAAGATTTCAATTTTTATTCCATCAATACTGGTGCCTTGTTCTTTGTCAATTCCTTCAATGCACCTTGAATTTCTTCCTTCAGTATCATTGGCTGTTGATCATATGCTAGCTCTTGAAACAGTTGAACATCAACCATTTCCTTTTGGTACAGTGACTCTGTTTATTCCTTCCATCTTCTCTTGATGCTTTCTGCATCATTCAATAAATTGCCCAGAGAATCCTTCAAAACCAAAGTCAAGGCTTGAATTTTTTCTTCCATTCCCCCAGATTGAGAAATGCTGAGTGTGTTCTTCTCTTTTGGTATTCTGATTCCAGATCTTTGTACATTTCATTGTAATACTTTACCTTGTCTTCTTGAGCTGACCTTTGAAATTTTCTGTTCAGCTCCTATAAGCACATGGATAATTGCCTAATCACACATAGTATTGTCCTTCAAAAAAGATCTTCATATGTTCTTTTTGATGATGAATACACCATTCCTTTTCAATTTGTCATTCCTGGCATAGTAAACCATGTGACTGTCAGATTCAGAATGGCCAAACCAGTCCATTTCAGCTCACTAATGCCTAGGCTAGCAATATTTATGAGTTCCATTTCATTTTTGACAATTTCCAATTCCGAGAACATTCCATGTTCTGAATATTAATGGATGTTTACAGCTCAGCTCTTTCTCTTCATTTAGAGTTGTGCCCCATCAGCAAATGAAGGTCATGAAGGCTTTACTACATTCATGTCATCACGATTAACTCTATTTTGAGGAAGCTTCTCTTCCCCATCGTGTTTTGAGTTCCTCCAAATCTGAGGGACTCATTTTCCAGCACTGTTTCTGACAATATTATGGTGCTCTTCATCATGTTTCAAAATTCAATATTCTGGTGCTATCTTATAGTGTTTCACAGCTATTTGTAAGATTTTCAGTGACTAAATATTTAGAAGTAGTCAGTCTCCTCTTTCCCATCTTTCTTTGCCTAGAGGCTGGTAACTTAACTTCCAGAATCATAGCAATCCTCTATAGGATTTCTGAAGCTTTAAATATTTGCAGGAGCAGAAAACCTCGTCTTTTCCTATGGAGCAGCTAGTAGATTCAAACTGCTGACCTTGTAGTTACCAGCCCAGCTTGAAATCCACTACACTACCAGATCTTTAAGGACCTCTGGTAGCATAGTATTTACGAATCAGGCTGCGAACTGCAAGGTCAGCAGTTCGAAAATACCAGCTGTTACACAGGAAAAAGATGAGGCTTTCTGCTCCTGTAAAGCTTTACCGCCTTGGAAACCCGCCTTGGTCTCTTTGAGTCAGAATAGACTCCACAGCGCATAACCACCACCACCACCAGATCTCCTAACATAATACATGATGGGCATTAAAAGAAAGGAAAAGATTTCTTCCTAGTGGAAATAAATAATATGCAGGAACTTTGTTTGAACTGAACTTTGAAAATGAGTAAGATTGAAAGGTACTGAGGTAGGTCAAAGGGATTCTGGCAGAATGGAACAGTAAGTGCAAAGGTACTGAATCAGGCAAATGGAAAACATGTATGGGCAATAAAAAGTAATACTATTTCCTAAAGGTCTGAAGTAAAGATTAAGCCAAAGACTTTTTTTTTTTTTTTCCTATGCTGTCTCCTACTATATTAAGTCTGAATAACCCTTCTTTAAAAGCAATTTAAAATATTAGGTAAAATGTTGTGTGAGTGGTTTTAATTGAAAAACAATTATAAATAAAGAATCCTCAGACATAACCCTGAAAGAAAGCAAGAATCTAGAGAGATAAATCTGATTTTTATTCTGGTTCATCTGCACAACCTTAGTGACTTTGAACTTCTGTTTTGATGAGTAGGTGGAGTATAGGAAAAAGGAGATAAAATTTTGTGTTCACTTGGGGTAGAGATTCTAAGAGGAGAGCTACAGAAGAAACTGGAAGTTAGACTACAAAGAACTACACCCTCAGTGTTAAAAAAAACTTGGCAACATTGTTGTTGCAGTATTTGAAAGAAATTAAGTTATTTTTAAAAGTTTATATGAATAAATGTGAAAACTTAGATGAAATACATAAAGTCTGTAAAAATTACCATAACTGTGTCATGAAAATAGGGAAAATCATGAATAGACCTAAGTCTTTTCATTGCCTTTGAGTCCAATTCATAGAGACTCCAGTATCTTCAGTGCTGCTTGGACTTCTTCCTTCAGTACCATTGGTTCTTGATCATATGCTAACTCTTGAAATGACTGAATAGCGACCAATTATTTTTTGTATAGTGACTGTATTTTTCCTACTTTCTTTTGGTGCTTTTAGTATCATTCAATCTTTTGTCCCTAGAGTCTGTCAATATTTCAGCTCAAGGCTTGAATTTTTTCTTCCTATTTTCAGCTTGAGAAATGGTGAGTGTATTCTTCCCTTTTTATTTTCTAACTCCAGATCTTTGCACATTTTATTATAGCACTTGATTTTGTCTTCTCAAGATATCCATTGAAATTTTCTGTTCAAATATTTTACTTCATCATTTCTTCCAGTTGCTTTAGCTTCTCTATATTCAAGAGCAAGTTTCAGAGTCTCTTCTGACATCCACTTCTGTCTTTTCTTTTGTTCCTCTCTTGTTAATTATCTTTTGCTTTCTTCATATAAGATATTCTTGATGTCATCCCACAATCTTCTGGTCTTTGGTTTTCAGTGTCTAATGCATCAAATCTGTTCTGGAAATGGTTTCTAAATTCAGGTGGGATATATGCAAAGTCATATTTTGGTTCTCATGGACTTGTTTTAATTGTCTTCATCTACAGCCTGAATTTGCTTGTGAGCAACTAATGGTTTGTTTCACAGTAAGCCCCTGCCATTATTTCGCCTGATAATATGGACCTTCTTCCTTGTCTCTTCACACATTTGTCAATTTGATATCTGTGTATTCTATCTGGTGAGGTCCAGATATATAGTCTTCTTTTATGGTGATTTTTAAAAGTTATTTGCAATGAAGAAGTCACTGGTCTTGCAAAATTCTATCATGCAATCTCCAGCATCATTTCTATCACCAATGCCCTATTTCCAACCACTGAGCCTTCCTCTTTGCTTCAGCTTTTGCATTCCAATCACCGATAATTATCAGTGCAACTTGATTGCATGTTTAATCAATTTCAGACTAAAGACGATGATATAATTTTTTTATTTCATCATCATTGGCTTTAGTGGTTAGTACATGTCGTTGTTGTTGTTAAGTGTTATCAAGTCGTTCCTACTCATAGCCACCCCGTAGAGGGCTTGTTTCCAAGGAGCAGCTGCTGAGCTTAAACTGAAACCTTGTGGTTTAAACTCACCTTGTGGTTCAGTGCTTTATCCCACAGCACCAAACTAGTGCAAAAATTTGAATAGTTGTAGTATTAACTCGTCCACCTTACAGGCATTGGATATTTTCCTATCATAGACAGCATTGTACTTCAAGATACTTATTGAAATGTCCTTTATGATGATGAACATGACATCATTTCTCTTCAATTTGTCATTCTTGGCATATTATTCCATATTATCCACACTAGCGTAATATATGTGTCTATAGCAGTAGCAAAGAACTGTGAGACTTTGTGACATGGGTTTTCAGACCTGTGCAACAAACATTCTAAAAAGAAAATATTCTTTTTTAAGAACCGAAAGATGCTATCAGTAGGTTATTCTTTTCAGAAATTTTTTTTTTCTGATTCAAAATAGCAATATCAGTCCATTTCAGTTCAGTAATGCCTAGGATATTGATCTTTATGACAACTTCCAATTTTCCTAAATTCACACTTCGTACATTCCATGTCATGATTACTAATGGATTTTTGCATTTATTTCTTCTCATTTTGAGTTGTGCTCCATCAGCAAATGAAGATCCCAAAAGCTTTGTTCTATCCATGTCATTAAGGTCAACTCTACTTTGAGGAGGTAGCTTATTTTGAATGCCTTCTAACAAGAGGAGTTCATCTTCTGGCACTACATCAGATGATGTTCCACTGTATTTATAAAGTTTTCAGTTTCTAACCATTGAGAAGGGGTCTACCTCTCCTTCCTAGTCTGTGTTAGGCTGGAAGCTAAGCTGAAATCTGTCCATCATGGGTGACTCTGCTGGTATTTAAACTATCAGTGACATCGCTTCCAGAAAATAAGCCACCATGATATGAGAAAGTAACAGATGAGTGGTACAAATAAATGCATATACTATAAAAAATGCCTATGTTATATAAACATTCTAATAAAGTTGTTATACAATCCATTCATAATAATTTTAACCATTTCAGATGCATCAAGTCAGTCCTAATATAGTCATTTTCATACGGAGAAGAGAGCTTGTTTTGAAGCTATTCATGAATCAGATAATGTCTCAACAGTCCGGTTTTCCATATTTAGATCTCTTACTTTAACTGAAACATAGTCTCTTGTCACCATTCATTGACCACTATGACTAAATTTTACATCAGATGTGGAAAAAAATTTTTCTGAAAAGAATAACCTACTGATGGCATCTTTTGGTTCTTAAAAAAAAAGAATATTTTCTTTTTAGAATGTTTGTGGCACAGGTCTGAAAATCCATGTCACAAAGTCTTACAGTTCTTTGTTACTGCTGTAGACACATATGTTACACTAGTGTGGATAATATGGCAATAATCACTTCATGATATCAACATTAACATGTCTACAATATTAATATTTCTACCAAGTGCTTTCAAAATGCCATACATTAATATTCAGGAAATCTTTAGTAAGATATATTTCATGATCTATTTACTGAAATATAATCTATATAACTGCATTATTAATATATGCACACATATATAAATTAAATTTCTCAAACTGAAAGAACTAAAGAAAAATCCAAGCCTCAGTTTGCAATACAGAAGAACTCTATGGGTAAAACATTAGATGTTGTAGGAAGGATTAAAAGAAGATAGAAGACATATACAGAGTCACTGTGCCAAAAAGGATAGGTCAATATTCAACCATTTCATGAGGCAGCATATGATCAAGAACTGATCTTATTACAGGAAAAACTGCAAGCTACACTGAAGGTACTGATTAAAAACAAGACTTCAGGATTTGCCAGAATGCCAGTTGAAATGTTTCAAGAAACTGAAGCAACACTGGAAATTCTCATTGGCATAGAATAAGAGTTTGGAAGACAGCTAACTGATCAACCAATTGGAAGAGATCCATATTTTGCTCATTACAAAGAAATTAGACCCTACAGAAGGCAGGAATTATTAAATGTCATTAAAATCACATCAAGCAAATTTTCACTGATGACAATTTAGAAATGGTTGCAGCAGTACACTGAAAGGAGCTTCCTGAAATTCAAACTGGATACAGAAGAGGATATGGTATGCAGGATATGATTTTTTATGTCAGTTGAATCTTGACTGAAAGCAGAGAATACCAAAAAGATGTTTACCTGTGTTTGATTGGCTATGCAAAGCGTGGAAATGTTTTGTTGTTGTTGTTGTTGTTGCTGTTAGTTGTCATCCAGTTGGGACCAACTCATAGCAACCCTATGCACAACAGAACGAAACACTGCCCAGTCCTGAGCCAACCTCACAATCTTTGCTACTCAATCCATTTTGTTGGGGTTCTTCCTCTTTTTCTCTGATCCTCCACTTGACCAAACATGATATCATTCTCCAGTGACTGGTCCCTCTTGATAATATATCCAGTGTATGAGAGACTAAGTCTGGCCATCCTGGCTTCCAAGGAGCACTCTGACTGTACTTCTTCCAAAACACATCTATTTGGGGTGTTTTTTCTTCTTTTTTTTGGGGGGGGGGGCAGTCAGTGGTACTTTCAATAGTCCCCTCTAACACCATAGCTCAAATGTATCAGTTCTCATACAGACTTCCTTATTTACTATCCAAATTAACATGCATATGAAGTTAGTTGCTGAAAATACCATGGCTTGAGTGAGGTACATCTTAATTAATATTCAAAGTGACATCTTGGCTCTTGAACACTTTAGAGATCTTGTGCAGCATATTTGCCTAATGAAATATGTCACTTGATTGCTTAACTGCTGTTTTGATGCATGTTGATGATTGATCCAAGTAAAAAGGAAGTCTTTGACAACTTCAGTCTTTTCTCCATTGATGCTTTCTGAATCATACAATATTTTGCTCATAGAATCTGTCAGTACTGCAAGTCGAAGTTTGAATATTTTCTTCAGTTCCTTCAGCTTGAGAAATGCTGAGCATATTCTTCCCTTTTGGTTTTCTAACCCCAGATCTTTGCACATTTTGTTATAATACTTGGTTTTGTCTTCTTGAGCAGCTCTTTGAAATTTTCTGTTCAGCTCTTGTGCCTCCTCACTTCCTCCATTTACTTTAGGATCTATATGCTGGAAAGGAAGTTTCGGAGTCTCTTCTGACATGCACTTTGGTCTTTTCTTTCTTGTCTTTTTAATTACCTTTTGCTTTTTTCTTGTATAATGTTCTTAATGTCATCCCACAACTATCTGGTCTTCAGTCTTTAGTGTCTAATGCATCATATCTTTTTTTCAGATGATCTCTAAATTCAGGTGGAATATATTCAAGGCCATGTTTTGGGTCTTGTGGACTTGTTGTTATTTTCTTCAGCTTCAGCCTGAACTTGGATATGAGCAATTTATTATTTGTTCCACAGTCTGCCCCTGTCCTTGTTTTGGCTGATGATATGGAGCATTTCCACTGTCTCTTTCCACAGATGTAGTCAATTTGATTTCTGTGTATTCCATCTGGCGAAGTCCTGTGTATAGTTGTCTTTAAAAAAGGTATTTGCAATTGGTCATTGGTCTTGCAAAATTCTATCTTGATATCTCCAGCATTATTTCTATTACCAAGACCATATTTTCCAACTATTGATCCTTCTTGTTTATTTACAACTTTGCATTCCAATCACCAGTAATTATCAACACATCTTGATTGCATGTTTGGTAAATTTCAGACTGGAGAAGTTGGTAGAATTCTCCAATTTCATCATCTTTGGCATTAGTGGTAGGTGCATACATTTGAATAATAATGGTATTAACTGGTCTTCCTTGTAGGAGTATGGATATCATCCTATTGTACTTCATGACTGATCTTGATATGTTCTATTTGATGATGAAAGTAATACCATTCATCTTCTGTTTGTCATTCCCAGCATAGTAAAACATGTGATTGTTAGATTCAAAATGGCTAATACCAGTCCATTTCAGCTCACTAATGCCTAGGATGTCAGTGTTTATGTGTTCCATTTCATTTTTGACAATTCCAAATTTCCTAGATTCATACTTCATACATTCCATGTTCTGATTATTAATGAATGTTCACAACTATTTCTCTTCATTTTGAGTCATGCCCTTTCAGCAAATGAAGGTCCCGAGGGCTTTATTTAATTTGCATCATCACAGTCAACTCTACTTTGAGGAGGCAGCTCTCCCCCAGTAGCAATTTGAGTTCCTTCCAACCTGAGGGTCTCATCTCTGGCACTATATCTGACAATATTCTGGTGCTTTTCATCATGTTTCAGTAGTGAATATACTCATGCTGAGTGTTCCACTGCTATTAATAAGGTTTTCAGTGACTAAATATTTGGAAGTAGGCTGTGTCTCCTTCTTCCTACTCTGTCTTTGTCTGGAAGCTCAGATGAAAACTGTCCACTGTGGGTGACCCTGCTGGTATTTAAAATACCTGTGACATAGCTTCCATGATCACAGCCACATATAAGCCACCACAGTACAACAAACTGGCAGACAAGTGGTGGTGCAAATGTGTGGATAATAGAAAATTATGGATATCACTAAGAAGAATGGAAATTTCAGAACACTTAGTTGTACTTATGCAGAATCTGCACATATACCAAGACTCAATCGTTAGAAAAGATCAAGGGGATTGTAGTCACTGAGGTGAAATAAAGTAAATGATCTGTTGAATTTAAAACTGATGGTTATCTGTGTAAACCTTCACTCAATTCACAGATTTTAAAAGGTGAAAAAAAAGAAAGAAAGAAAGAAAGAAAAGAAAAATTGTTTGGGTATTGTAGGGCCCTTGGATTCTTATAAGAATTTTAGGATTCGTTTGTAACTATCTAAAAGTAAACCAGTTGGGATTCAATAGATATTGAATGAAATCTGCAGATCAATTTGAAAATATTGCCAGCATTACAATATTGTCTTCCTTTGTTGTATTTCTCTACATCTAGAAATATTACATCTTATATACTAGCCAGCAGCCATAGTAGCACAGTGGTTAAGTGCTCAGTTGCTAACCAAAAGGTCCTCAGATTGAACCCATGAGAGAAAGATGTGGCAGTCTGCTTCTATAAAGATTTACAATCTTGGGACTGAGTGCCAGCAATGGCGAGCTATCTGATTGGTCAAGATGGCAGAGGTGGACGAAACTCTGAAGCAGCTGCAGAACTACAAGGGCATGCAGGAGATCATCATGGTGAATACAGAAGGCATTCCCATTAAGAGTACCATGGACAACTCTAAGTACCCCACAGTACGCCAACCCCATGCACAACTTCATCTTGAAAACACGTAGCACCGTGCAAGAAATCGGCCCCCAGAATGACCTCACCTTCCTCGAATTCGCTCAAAGAAAAATGAAATTATGGTTGTACCAGATAGACTATTTCCTGATTGTGATTCAGAATCCAACTGAATAATCCACTCTCTTGGCTCGTCTCCCTGTATTATTGCTTTATTAAATACCCCCTAAGAAGGCGTCCTGGTGTCACGCTGTGGGTTAATGCGCCAGACTGCAAAGCCGTTTGAACTGCAAGGTTGGCAGTTCAACCTCACTGGAAACCCTCGGAACCTGCTCCTCAGAAACCCTAAACACGGTCGCTTTGGGTCGGAATCGACTCGACGGCACTTAACAACAAAAAACAAGAAGAATAGTTAATCATGTCAACCCACCCCAAATGGAAATCTCCTAAGAGCCCACTGGCAGCAACCTAGTGACCAAGGCTGAACATTCCCTCTACTGCACCAGCCACACCTCGGTCCTGGCCAGGGGTCTTCTCCCTCCACGAAGTCCCTCTTTGATCACTTCTAGGGGCTGGAGCAAGAGCTTGTGAGGACCTGCACCCAGCTTCCTCCTGACCTTCAGTTCACTTGTCGCCCTTGGGAAAGGTGCTTTTCTTTAACTAAAAAACAACCAGAATACTTATTAAATTTTTTTTTTTTTTTTAGTATTTACAATCTTGGGAACCCTGTTGGGCAGTTCTACACTGTCCTGTGGGGTTGTTATAAATAAGAATTGGCTCAAGAAGTATGAGTTTGGCTTTACTTTTGATACATTTGTTAAGAGTTGGAAAAATCCTTTTCTGAATCCTTCTTTGTAAAAGAAAATTTCAAGAAGTATTTTTTTTAATTGCTGCTATAAAATTAATATTTGACTCACAGCAACCCTATAGGACAGAGCTGACCTGCTCCCTGGGGTTTCCTAGATTGTAAATCTGTACAGGAGCATGCAGCCTTCTTTTTCCCAAGGAACAGGTGATGGGTTTAAATCTCTACCCTTGAGGTTACTAGTGCAACACTTATCCCATTGTGTTACCAGGATCCTTATTTGTTTTAGGTATGCCTTAAATTCACTACAGTTGACTATTCATATGCTTACTTTTAAAATCTTTTGCTAAAGTATTTGGGGTAAAATACACTTTTAAAATTACTAAAATTATATGCATGATGATCTTCGCATTTCATTTCAAACCAGCATAATTAATTTTTTTAAATTATTATGTGATTCCACCAAGGAGCTCTGGTAACAAGTCAGGCTGTTAACCTCAAGGTCAGCAGTTTGAAATTACCAGCCATTCCATGGGAGAAAGATGAGGCTCTCTGCTCTCATAAAGATTTGCAGCATCAGAAACCCTATACAGGATAGCTATGAGTCAGAACCAACTCCACAACACATAACTACCACCACCACCATGTGATGTCACCAGGTGGTTTATTTTAAAAGTAAAATCTTTGCTCTCAAGTATCAAATTTTCTTAAGAGAAAACATACAAAGGAATAAAAATGTTAAAATAATTGAAACTTGCTGCTATGGAATTTCAAAAGTGAACCAAAATTGTGTCTCATTGTGTTTGTGCATGTGTGTGTGTCCCTCCAGGAAATTGGAAGACCTGGGGCTTATACTCTATTTTTAAACATTGAAATTATTTTGACTACGTTGTTGTTAAGAGCCATCAAGTCAGTTCTGATTCATAGCAACCTTGTATATGGTTTCCAGTGAGTAACTGGTGGGTATGAACTGATAATCTTGTCAGTCCAGAGCTTATTCTATAGAGCCATACAAGTACTCCATTTTAACTATAAGAATAATAAACATGCAAAACCAAAAATGTTTGTCATAGATCTAGTTCAATGTTAATAGAATACCACTTTGGTTCACATTAAAAAAAAACTAGGAATTTAAAAGCCTATTTGCTTTCATTTAAAACTAACTCTTACATTGTACCCGTATATTGACTGTATTAGAATTTATCAATTCTGAGATATGAAATAGGGTTGTTAAGGCATTAGTCAACTCTATTCCTTGAAAAAATATGCAGTTCCAGTACAATTGGATTACACAAGGAGGATTAAGCATATGTAGAGAAATTCCGTTATCTTTTAATTCCATTTTTCTATGAATTTTTTAAGCCTCTTCAGTTTCTTCAATTATTTTTATTCAGAAAGTTGGATAAACATTAAAGGTTTGACCAAATAAAACAAAATATTAGCAATAGCAATGTTGAAAATGAAAATTATGACTAAATTGAGTTTTCCCCAGTACTGAAAAATTTTTAACATCAGAAAATTAACGTAAGTTACCACATTATCACATAAAACAAATTATTTCAATATATATAAAAGGTTAATAATGCTGAATACCCTCTTATGATTAAAAAAAAAAAAAACCTACCTAATTAAACTGAAAAGAAAATGTTTTTATGTGGCAAGAAGAATCAAGAACAAATACTCGATTGTGATCAAGTAAAGACATTACTTTTAAAATTAGAAACAAAAATCAAGGTACCTATTATCACCATTTTAATATAATATTTTATGGTAGACAATGCAATAAGACAAGGGAAAAAAACATAAGTAATAAAAAGAACTAACTAGAATGTGGTCGACTTCTTCTCTTTCATGTAGGAAACCAGGATTTGATTCTTGTCCATGCACCTCATGCACAGCCAAAACCTACCTTTCAGTGGAGGCTTGGGTGTTGCTAATACTATGAGGTGATGTGGAAGGAGGCAGAGGAACTTCGGGTTCAGGAATTTCCCCGAAACAATAGGGTCAGCCAGTAGTAGATCAGCAACAATGTGTGTGAGCTGCCATATGCCTGACACTGTACTCCAACCTCCAGAGTGTTAAAATGACTGTTCCTAACTTCCAAATCCCATGTAAAATTTTTCCTGAAAGTAAGAAGGGAAGAAGATTCAAGGAATCCTTTAGTTTAGTTGAGTAAGTACAAAGGTATTGCAGTCCACTCTTTGTCTACTTAACATCCATATAAAAATCTTTAAATTATATTTAATTCCAAATAAGACAGTAGAGAAATTATACTTCCATATAACACAGTGGTTAAGCTCTCAGCAGCTCACCCAAAGGTTCAAACCCACCACCTACTCCACTAGAGAAAGATGTAGCAGTCTGTTTCTATAAACATTACAGCCTAAGAAACCCTACTGAGTTCTGTAGTATAGATATGAGTTGGAATCAGTTTAATGGCAACAGGTTTAATTTATATTGTATAGTCAAATCCATATTAACTCTCTCTTCCAAATAGATAAAAATGTCCTTTATCCATCTTTGCATGATTTCCATCCTTCTTTCAGCTTAGTCACATGTCCTCTTTGATAGCCTGTAACTCAAAAATATAAGATATAAAGCTAACTGTTATTAATGCATGTTATTTTAGTGGCAGATAAAATGGAAGTGTTGTTGGTACATGCCATCCAGTAGGTTCTGATGCACAATAGAACAAAATGCTACCTGGTCCTACACCATCCTCACAATTGTTATGTCTGAGTTCAATGTTGTTGCTACTGTTTCAATCCATCTCACTAGGGATCTTCTTCTTTTCAGTGACACTCCTTTTTTTTTTTTTTTTGCCAAGCATGATATCTTTCTCCAAGGACTAGACCCTCCAGATAACATGTTCAAAGTATGAGAGATGACATGTCACCATCTTGGCTTCTAAGGAACATTCTGGCTGTACTTCTTCAAAGACAGATTTGTTTATTCTTCTGGTAATCCATGATACTTTCAGTATTCCTTGCCAGCACCATAACTCAAATGCATCAGTTGTTCTACATCTACCTTATTCACTGTCCTACTTTCACATGCATATGATTCAATTTGATTCCTGTGTATTCCATCTGGTGAAGTCCATGTATAGAGTTGCTGTTTATGTTGTTGGAAAGGGTAATGCTTGCAAAATTTTTTCATGTCATCTTCAGCGTCCTTTCTATCACCAAAGCCATATATTCTACCTAGCAGCAGCACTGGACTGCTAACCACAAGGTTGGTGGTTCAAAACCATCAGATGCTCCTTGGAGACCCTATACAGTGTAGCTATGAGTCAGAACTGACTTAACACAACAACACTTAACACAACAGCAATCCTTTGCCTTTGTTTCCAGCTTTCATATTCCAATCACCAGTAAATATCAATACATCTTGATTGCATGTTTGATCAATTTCTGACTGCAGACGTTGTTAGAACTCTTCAATGTCATCATCTTTGACTCTAGTGGTTACTGTGTATAGTTAAGTAACAGTCACATTAACTGGTCTTCATAGTAGGCATATGGATATTATCCTATCACAGAGAGCATTGCACTTTAAGATAGATTCTTGAAATATTCTTTTTGACTATGAATGTGATGCCATTCCTCTTCAATTTATCATTCTCAGTATAACAAACCATATGATTTTCCTATTCCAAATGGCCAATACCTATCCATTTCAGTTCACTAATGTCTAGGTTATCAATCTGTATAAATTCCATTTAAATTTTAATGATGTCAAGTTTTCCTACATTCATACTTTGTGTATTCCACACTCTAATTATTAATGGATGTTTGCAGCTGTTTCTCTTCTCATTTTTAGTTATTCTCATCAGCAAACGAAGGTCCTAAAAGCTTTGCTCCATCCATGTCATTAAGGTCAACTCTACTTTGAGGAAGCAGCATTTCCTCAGTTGTATTTTGAATACCTTACAACCTCAAGGATTCATCTTCCAGTATATTCTGCTGTTATTAATAATGTTTTCAGTGATGGTGGAGACTTTCTTTCTACCCAGTCTGTCTTAGTCTGGAAGCTCCCCTAAGATAATCCTGCTGGTATTTAAAATGCCAGCAACATAAGTTCCAACATCACAGAAACATACATATTACCACAATATGACAAACTGGCAAACATGTTATGGAGTAAAAGAACAGATGGTAAAAATTGGTTAATGTTTACATAAATGTTGTTGTTGTTAGTAGCCATTGAGTCAGTTCTCACTCATACAGACCTTATGCACAACAGAACAAAACACTGCCCAGTCCTGCGCCAACCTCACAATTGTTGTTAAGCTTGAGCACATTGCTGCTGCCACTGTGCCAATTCATTTCATTGGGGGTCTTCTCTTTTTTACTGACTCTCCACTTTACCAAGCATGATGTCTTTCTCCAGGGAATGGTCCCTCCTAATAACATGTCCAAAACATGAGAGAATAAATGAAGTCTGATTATCTTGGCTTCTAAGGAGCATTCTGGCTGTACTTCTTCCAACACAGATTTGTTTGTTCTTTTGGTAGTCCATTATGCCTTTAATATTCATATCCAGCATCATAACTTAAATGCATCAGTTCTTCCTTATTCTTTGTCCAACTTTCACATGCATATGAAGCTACTGAAAATACCAGGGCTTGGGTCAGATGCACCATAGTCTTCAACACATAAACATACTCATATAAAATTAAGGAAGAAATACTCATAACTTTTAGAGTCCTCATTTCTGCAATTAGTCATAGTTGACATTTTTAACTTCCTTCTTCCATTATCCCCCAACCTTACTACTCTCTGACAGCATTTCACAGAGCTGGCTTCTTCCACATTTCAGTTTGGTTTAAATGTCATCTCCTCAAAGAGACTTGCCTCTTCCCAATTTAAAGCTGACCATTTATTATGTTTGTTTTGTTTTTTTTCTCACAGCATTCTTTTTCTTCCTTTCAAATTATGTATTTCCTTTTTGTTTACTTATTTCTTTATGCATCTTAAGCCACAATAAATATTTTCAAATGGATTAATGAATAAATGAATCTTTCCCTTTCTTTACCATCCATATCCAACCAATCACCAAGTTCTATTAGTTTTTCATTCTGATGTCATGCAGATCTACTGTTTTTTTTTTCTTAATCATCAATATTCAACTGGTTACCTGGTATCTGGGCCTTTAAGTTCGTTTCATTATAATTAATCAACTCACTGTATTCCGTACTTAGTAGGAAGAAGCTATTCCACATTTATCTAGCACAGTAGGCACATGGAAACACATAGTAGTTTGCAGATGAATGGGTTGATGAATGAATCATCCATTTATACCAAATGATACAGTATCATTAATTATATAAGGAATGTTTTAGGAATACTACTATCTCTGGTCTCTCCATATAAGCTGATACCCAAAGGATAAAGATATATGAGATATTATTTTGGACTTTCTTATGTCTGCTTTATAATATATATATATATCCACTATAGTTTGCCCAGAGGCAAAGTTCAGAAGTGAGGAAAGAATAGGAAAGAAGGACAAATGGAAACAGGAAAGATAGAGGAAGTAGGATAAGTCCTGTTACATTGTGAGGATTGCAACCAATGTCATGAAACAAAATGTGCATGAATTATTGAATAGAAAACTGTTTTGCACTGTAAATGTAAACTTTCATGCAAATCACAATAAAAACTTTTTTATTCATTTTAACATTACATGCATTACCTCTGATATTGGAGTGGCTCCAAACAATATGCACTGGACTTTGAACCACATAGTCAGCAGTGTGAACCTATCAGCTGCTCTGTGGGAGAAAGATGAAACTTTCTGCTCCTGAAAACATTTAAAGACTTGGAAATGTTATGCAGGGTCACTATGAGTCAGAACCGACTTGATTGTACATGACAACAACAACAATGCTACCTCTACTAAAATGAAATTTAGTTGTGAATCATATGAGAACACTTTATTCCTCACCTAAAAGAAGTAAGTTTTGATTCATTTTCAAGAACTAAAAGTAATATGAACATGATTAAGAAAATAGAAATAGTATTGATGAAAAATGTTAAAATCATTTGATATGTCTTATCAATGCTGCTTATTGATGGAATATCTAGGCAGTGCATTTGTGTTAAAGGAGCACTGGTAGCGGAGTGGGTTATTCCTTACATTGCTAACCGAAAGGTAAGCAGTATGAATTCACAAGCTACTTCACAGGAGAAAGATGAAGCTTTCTGCTTCTGTAAAGATTTACAGCCTCAGAAACAGTATATAGGGCCAGAATCTAATCAATGGCATGTAGCAACAGCAACAACAGCATGTATGTTAAGGTGGGATGGACAGACAACGTAATACCCACACATATTTGGGACTTGAGGATATCAAGAACAAAAATCAATTTTCATTTGCTGCAAGGAAATGTCTGGCACATAGTAGAAATAAAGACTGCCTGAATGTTCATTGATTCATAATATCATGTGGGATTTTTATAAATTGAGAGGTTCAAGTTTCTTTAAGAAATGGTAACAGGACTATGGAATATTATCTCTTGAAACTGATTATAAGGGGAGGATACTGTGGCACTATAGGATAAGCACTGGACTACTAACCACAAGGACAGTATCTCATACCCAACAGCTACTCCTCTGAAACCCTATGCAGAGTGACTATTAGTCATGACATTGGTTGTGCAGTTCAGTGAACTGCCTGATATGACTTTTTTAGCTCTTGGCTTTGTAACTCCCACCAAAGAACTCTTTTCCTGGTGGATTTGGTTGAGAAAAGGTGGGGAAAGATACTGATAAATTATGTAATTCAGTTGTAAGTGATAGTTAACAGTGTTAATTGTGTTTGCAAAAACTTGGAAATCTAACAAGGGAATGGATCAGTTTTGCCATCCTGCTGAGTATAAAATGAGCTATCTCACAAAGAGGAGTGAAGGATCTCACTACTATCAAAGGATAAGAGCTGGGACTAGAGTACATCCTATGAACCCCAAAATCCCTGAACACTATACCTCCTTGATCCAGGATACAGAGTTATGATACCAGAGTAGCAGCAGTGGCAGAAGCCAAGAGCCAGAGCCAGAGCAAAAGCAGTGGACTTCCTGGTTCATAAATCAAGTACAGCTGAGACACTTTGGACAGGAGGCTTGTTAGTAGAGTGGGGTGCCTCCAGGCATTTAATCTGGGGATCTAGGTTTGTCTCCCCATTGAGGTAGAACTGAGTGCCTTTGGGCTGAGGCTTATAGCAGAATGGAGTGTCATTTGAGAATTTATGGGCAACCCTAAAAGAGCTTTGTAACACTGTCTGAGCAGGGGAGAGGCCAAGCCAGGGAACCAAAGGCCAGAGAGAGGCCAACCTGCAGACATACAGAGGAGGCTGTCCTGACCACAGATCTCTGTCCTGGATATTTCTAATCCTGGATTGTAACCTGTTAACTTTCCTAACAAACCCCATAATTGTGAATATTGCCTCTGAGTTCTGTGTGGCCATTGTAAAGAATTATCAAACCTGAGAACTAGAGAGTGCTGTAGGGAAGAATGTTTGGTATGATCATTAAGGTCTTATGTCACTGTGACTTGGCAATGATTCTCAGTGGTTTATCAGTTAAAATGTAGTTACCTTTCCATGATTAAATATAATATAATACGATCCACCCCATGATATGATATGATGGAATCAGCTCTTATCCAATGTATTGTAAATTCTCACTTTTGTTAATGAGACTAGATGTAATCTATAGGATTAGGTTGTATCTTCAGTCAGTCTCTTGAGATATAAAAATAGAGAGAAGTGAGCAGAGTTCAGAGAGACCTACTGTCACCGAGAAAGAATAGCCAGCAATTGAGTGTATCCTAGGGTCCATGCACTGTGAAGCTCCTAGATCCAGGGAAAAGTTTATGCCAAGATGTATGGAAATCTCCAAGGACTACTGGGCCTACAGATGCTGGAAGGAGACAAGGACCTTTCCCTTTAAATAGAAAGCCTTCCCCTAGAACCAGCACTCTGAATCGGGACTGCTAGCCTCCTAAACTGTGAGACTAAAGTTCTGGTTGTTAAAACCACCAATTTGTGGCATTGCTGTTACAGCAGTGTTAGATCGCCAAGACTGTTGGTGTCAGAATTGCTAAGAAGGTTGGAAGGTGGAGGCATGTCTCACCTAAGTCTCATAGGTATCTTCCATCCCCCACTATAAAGTCAGAAGAAATCAAAAGTTGCCTTGTCATTTCTTTTTTTTTACAGGTTGCACACCCTTCAAGATAAAAGCACTCTTCTTCCCTGGGTTCTTGTTTTTCTTTTCCTACTTTCTTGCCCCTTCCTGCCTTCTAAGTTTTGTTTTTGGGCAAATACTGTACTTTTGCTATCTTGGGTTCAGTTTCAGGCTTGAAGGGTAACTGGCTGTCCTAATGACCACAATCTTGGGAGTTCCACTGGTCTCTGTTACACCAGTGATAATGTTTTTGTGTTGTTTTTTTAACCTCAAGCCTCAAATACCAAAGAAAACCAAGACCACAAAGATCAAGAGGCAAAAAGAATGGTCTTTTATACTCATTGACAATAAAAAGAACATCTATGACAGTAAAAGCATTTTTCACCTTTTGTCATGTCTCCAGGAAATGTCAAGATCCTGTGTTCCTGCTTGTAGCATCCCTCTGCTCCCTTATACAAGCAGACCATAGGAATATAAGCAAAGTCAACCAGTGCTATTAGTATAAATGCTGGTCAGTGTCCATGTTTGGTCATGCCCCTTGAAATGACTCAACCTTTTCTGGCAATAACTCCTTGCCTGCTTCTGGATTAAGAGCTAACTTAGTTGTCCCCAGTTCCTCAGTCAGAACTAAAGAGTCTCTGACCATCTTTTAATATGTGTACTATATATGAATAATATACAAGTGCCACCTTTCATAGGCAGCATTGATACTTACATTTTAACATTTTTCCATGCCTTGGTCCTGTGGAACTGAATGAGTGGCTACCATGACTAGTTACTAGGGATGCTATTGGGGAAGGTTCCAGACACACACATGACAACACTTGAAAAATTTCCATATTTTAATTCCATTGTTTCATGAATTTTTTTTAAACATTTATTTCTTTTTTTTATTGTGCTAAGATATATAACAAAACATTTGCTATTTCAACCATTTTTGCATGTACAGTTCAGTGATATTAATTATGTTCACCATGTTGTAAATCATGCAATTATCACCAGCATTCGTTTCCAAGTTTTTTCATCACCCTTAACAGAAATTCAGTGTCCATACATATTAACTCCTCCTTTCCCTCTCCCACCCTGCCCTGACAACCATGCATAATTTTTTTTTTTTTAATTTTCCTATTTTAGATATTTCCTGTGAGTGGAAGCATGTATTTGTTCTTTTTTTTTTTTTTCCATTTAACAGTATTTGCTTCTATTCCCTCTGTTTTTTTGTTTTTGTTTTTTATGTATACAAAAACACTCAGAAATACACATTCGTGTAAACAATCAAAGGGCACATTCTGCCTCCTGGCAGCCAGCACACAGCCTTTCCCTTTCCATGATTCTAGAGTCCTCACAGCTTCTCTATCTCTCCATGCTGTCATCTCTGCTTCTTTCTCTGGTGTCGCTGCTTCTCTGGTTAGAGTCCCATAGTCTGCTCCTGCTCTTCTTTTTTGGAGGTCCTAGGGTCCTCTGTTCCTGGAATGTAAGATTAACTACTTTCCCCTTTATGTTATAAAACTTCTACCTTTACAGTTGTGACAATCACAGTTAGTCATGATAATAATTACTATTGAATCAAAATAATCCTATCCCCATCTCCTTTCACCAGACTCATTTAGACAAGATGAAAACCATTCAGTGGGGAGTCTACCTTCCCCTGCACACTCTGAAACTAAACTCCCTCTTTAAAACTTGTAAGCCAGTCACTTTGTGCCTTTATTGCCCCTCCATTTTAGGTAGCCAATGTCTAAGTCACCTGTCCCTACCAACCCTTTATACCAAGGGGATAGACATGGTCTTGATGTGAAGACTCCTTCCCTTTTGGTTGGTATTTTGAGCTACTACATCCATAAATATAGGTCAAGTTTGTCAAATTGTAGCAATTTACACTTGGTTCATTTAACAAATTTCTTTATCTTCCTCTAATTGAGCTCTGGTCATCAAGCCATCAAAGCTAGGTCACAAGTGTACTATCTGCACATTTGAGCATTCTTGTGCATCTCCCTCCATTTCATATCAGCTGGATGCTTCACGCTCAGCTCTAGCCCTCCATGGCTAGGTTAATGTCCATGGGCTCATGAATTCCAAAGTCTTCCCAAACTTTGGACCAACCAGCCTTTCTTCTTCTTTCTCTCATCATGAGGTTGACAGGTGTCTAGGGAACATGGCCGAACTCAGCCCATATCTTTATTACTGACTTTCTCCGACTCCCGCTCACATGTAGACCAACACAATCACCAGTGAGCTTTCATGACTACTCATTTGTTCCCTTTGAGTTTCACTCTTGGAGTGGGGTTTGTCCTGAAGGTACTTGATTGCTTACCTTGATGGGTCCACAGTGAACAGCTTGCTTGTTCTTGTAATAGCCAAATAGACTGTGGTTTTTTATTTTGGTTTTTCCTGCTGGCCTTTCTTTCAGGACGTACCGTCTGTTCCTCTAGCTGCTCTGGGCTGCTCTGTATGTCCTTTCAAGTGGGAATGTCCCACCTCAGAATGGGATGGGCCTCAGGATTCCACCTAATGGCCTATACACTACAAGAACTCCACAAGAAGCCTACTTCATTGGGCAAGTTCTAGAACCCTCTTTAGGTATTCCAATCAGTCATAGGCTTAAGACAGGCTTACAAACTTTCTGTAGTCATGTTTCCTAATATTCCTTTCTATTCCACTCAAGTATCTATTTTGCAATAGTAGGCAAGGGAAACCAATATCCATCAAACAGTCAAGCATTATAACATTATTTCCTCTCTTTTACCCATTCAGACTATGCCTTGGTCCCTATGTCAGAGAGTCCAGTTGTTCCTAGGTTGAGCATACATCATTATTTTCCTTACCCATTTAGCCCATGCAAACCTACCTAAGCGTTCCCCTATCTACCTTGTACTTCCATCTCCCTTTCCCTTATTGTGTATTGTGCTCCCCAACACCTAAACTATGATGTGTCTATCTCCTAACCTATGGTGTTCTCCCATCCCCTCCCTCCCAACCAGAGTAACCAGCAAAGATTTTCTTTTTCTTCTTTTCCTTTATTATGGGTATTTTTCTTAAACTTATACAATAATGGTCTTATGCAATATTTGTCCATTTGTGACTGACTAATTTCATTCAGCTTAATGTCCTCAAGGTTCATCCATGTTATGTGGTGGTTTGCAGCTTCTCTGTTATTCTTCAAGGTCGCATAATATTCCATTGTTTGTATATACCAAAGTTTGTTTATCCATTCTTCCATTGATGAGCACTTACGCTGTCTTCATCTTTTTACTATTGTGAATAGTGTTGCAATAAACATTGGTGTGCATATATCTACTCATGTTCTGGCTCTATTTCTTGTGGATATATACCAAATAGAGTAATTGCTGGATCTTAAAGTTTTTTTTTATTTCCAATTTTCTGAGGAAGCACCATACTGTTTTCCAGAGTGGCTAAACCATTTTACATTCCCACCAACAATGTCCCAGTCTCTCCACATCCTCGCCAGCATTTATTGTCCTCTGCTTTTTATAACTTTGCTGTTATTGCTGGTGTGAGATGATATCTCACTGTTGTTTTGATTTGCATCTCTCTAATGGCTAAGGCAAGTAGCTCTGGTAGCATAGTGGTTACAAATCGGGCTGCTAACCTCAAGACCCACAGTTCAAAACTACCAGCTGTTCC
>NW_006408618.1:2512989-2514566 GCF_000296735.1 Chrysochloris asiatica
TTCAGAAGTGTTGAGAAAGAAGGAGGAATTATGACAAGAAATAGAGGAAGGAATTATAATAAGTAGTGTTACATTGAAGGATTGTAATCATTGAGATGAAACTAAGTGTATGATGAATAACTGATGATTACTCTGTAAACCTTCACTCAATTCAAAATAAAAAGTTTTTCATTTAATTCTATGTTGATATTTTAAATGTGAAACACTACAAAAAATTTAATGTGGTTTTTATTAACATTTGCTGTGGACTTGATAAAAAGGTCTGTGTAAATATTTTGGCAAAAGTATAAAAAACTTACAATAATTGCTTTCCTAATAAAAGTAATTCAAAACTTTTTGTTCAACTGATAGTAAATCACATGTTCATGTGAACTGAGTCAAACCAAAATATTACATTGGCAAGAAATTTAGGCTCTTCCTCTAAAGCCTGATAAACTCTAAAAACATCCTAAAACATAAACTACATAAAAACTGTTCAACTGTCCTGTATTTTCTGCCTTAAATGACTTTTGTAAATTAGTAATTATTATGTATTACCATTACCTGACACTGTGGGAGTGGTTTGTGTGTTATTATAACAATGGAAGCTATGTTACTGGTATTTCAAATACCAATAGGATCACAAATGGTAGACAGGTTTCAGCAAAGTTTTTTAGGTTTTATGTTAACTTGACTGGGCCTGGATTCTGAATACATTGGCAGTTAAGATGTGTTATCCCCATAATGAGATCTAATGTAATGTAATTAACTCTATGATGATATCTGCTATTAGTAATCATTCAATTGAAAGGATGTTTCCTCAGGGGTGTGGCCTGCTTTCAATATATTAGACGCTCAGGCAAAGCTTACTTGCTTTCTTCTGAGTCTAAGTCAAAAACCACCAGTTCTTTTAACTTGAGCTAGTGACCTGCTCAGACATGTCTGCCTGCCATTTGACCTGCCAATCTTGATTCATCTGACCCAGACTTGGGACTCTCCCACCTCTACAACTTCTTTATATATACAGATAAAAATATATTTAGTAGTAAAACACACATAAGTTTTACTTAAATATAAGTTTACTTATATAAGTTTTGCTTCTCTAGAGAACCCAGTCTAGAAGCTTCCATACTAACATATACTATGAAGAAAGATCTAATGATCTACTTCCAATGTTTATTGAATGAACACCTTCTGGATCACAACAAAACAGGACTGAAAGATGAGTCTCCTTGATTGGAAGACACTCAAAACCTATAGCAGCCACAAGAAAGTAGCAATGAGTGTGAAGATGGTATAGGACTGGGCAACAGTGTGTTCTGTTGTACATGAGGTCACCGTGAGTTGGACAGACCAACATTCCAGGCAATATACTGGGTTGTAGTTATTGTTGTTGTTAAGTGTCATGGAATTGGTTCTGACTCATAGCAACCCTGCATAGGGTTTCCGAGGCTGTAAATCTTTACAGGAGCAGAAAACTTCATCTTTCTCCCACTGCACAGCTGGTAGTTTTGAACTGCTGACAGTGAGATTGGCAGCCCGATTCATTACCACTATGTTACCAGAGATACTTGTTGTTGTTGTTGTTATGTGCCTTG
>NW_006408618.1:2514891-2550186 GCF_000296735.1 Chrysochloris asiatica
GGATGAGCAAAATAAGATTCAGAGTGATTCAAAACTACGTTGCCCAAGATCTCTTGGATAATGAATGGCAGAACCAGGTTTATAAACAGGCTCCAAATACCATACTCTTTCCATTATTTGTTCACTTTGTTCAGTCATTAAACTAGTGTGTATCATCTCCTGAACCAGGCTGTATCTCCCAGAGGCAAGTAGATTTCCCTAATGCAAGAGTGTAAAGTAGAGTTAGTGACGAAGATCACAGAAGCCATAGTCCACAAAGTCTTGTGGGAAGGGAGTTGGAGAAGGAGGAAAATATGACGGCATTAAAGCTCTGGCTTTAGGAACGATTACGATGCCTTTAACATTGTGATTCAGAAAAAAAGGTGGACTTGGTGAGGAAGATTATAAATTCTGTTACTGAATTTGAGTCATCCATTTCATCCATGTGTTAGAGCTGTCCAAAGGCAGGATAACCAATTAGTTAACCGGTTGTCATCAAGTCAAATCTGACTATGGCAACTCAATGGGTGTCAAGTAGAACGGTGTTCATAGAATTTCTAATGGGTGATTTTTCAGAAATAGATAGCCAGCATGTTCTTCCAAAGTCCCTGTGGGTGAACTTGAACCTCCATACTTTTGGTTAGCAACCGAGCACATTAACCGTTTTCACCAATCAAGGAAGGTAACAATGATTAAGAGCATGGTCTTTGGTGTCAGTTCTCTTGGCCGTGAATCTCATTTAGTGACTATGTGCCTTTGTTCAAATAACTTCACCTCTCTGAGTCTTAGGTCCTCATGTGTAAAATACTAATAATAATACCTACTTCAAAGAGTTGTTGGGAGAATAAAAATAAGAAAACCATATAAAAATGCCTACTATGATGCCTGGCACTCTATGAATTGTGTTTGATAAATCAAGTAAATTCTGTACTATGGCATCAATGTGGAAGATATCTGGGCTGGAGGATGGTTTTAGAAATCATTGGTGTGTAAGCAGTGGTTGATGACTCAAGAATCAACGAGATTGAGCTCTTTCCGTCTCCGGCCGCCAAAGGGAGAGGAGTGGCCGCCATTCCGCGCATCCACAATGGATGGTCGTAAGAAACTGCTCCAGTTTCCTGATCAAGAGAAACAAGTACAAGTACAGCACTGTGCCCCATAACTTAAAGACCCACAACTCCTTCCACTACGACGGGCTGATATACCGCAAGACTGTAGGTGTGGAGCCGGAGGCCGACGGCAAAAGGGTTGTGTTAGTCTTGAAGCAGAGGTCAGGCCAGCGGAAACCGGCCACGTCGTACATACGTATGGACCACCCTTAACTAGAACTCCTGAGCCACGCCCAGCAGCGTCTGGCACATGATCCGCAAGAACAAGTACCCGCCTGATCTGCGCATGGCTGCAATCCGCAGAGCTAGTGCCATCCTGCCCAGCCAGAAGCCAGTGCTGGTGAAGGGGAAAAGGACCTGCCCCACCAAGAACTCTTAGCACCCCTCGCCACAGAGCAATGAAGACCATATTCTTCACCGAAAAAAAAGAATCAATGAGATTGGCAAGTATATAACACAAATATCACAAGCTCAAATGTTTCAGGCCCAGGCAGCAATTGAGTGAAGTAAGTTGGTATAATCACATTTACATATTGCACTAGTGGTGGGAATTCTGGGGAAATGGAGAATATACCGTCTTACTAAAGAACATAGCTGTTTCTTAACTTGAGATGGTTTTTGCCATGCCAAAAGTGGGCTCAACATTACCAATCTCATTTTTTTCCCAAAGAAACCTGAAATTTCCAAATGTTGGGAACTAAATTCAATCTCACAAACATATAAAATACATACATAAGCTATAGTGTACTCTATTGGCAGCCAAGTTGTGGCCTCTGATGTAGAGAAAGAAGAAGGCTGAGGGTGGAGCCTTGGAGAACACGAGCATGAAACAGCTGGATCAAGGAAGAGGAGAGGTGGAACAGACCAAGAAAGACAGAAAGCAGAGAGTGAGAAAGAAGTCCAGAAAAGGTGAGGTGAAAGAAGTCAGAGGAGTGTTTTAAGGAGAGTCATCAACAATATCAAAAGTGATGTGGAGATAACGATAGCGTAGTCCTGGTGTGGCGCTATGGGCTAATGCGTCAGACTGCAAAGTCCTTTGAACTACAAGGTCGGTGGTTCAAGCTGCCATTTGACCTGCCAAGCTCACCAGCTTTTCCTTGGAAACCCTATACAGGGTCGCTATGGGTCAAAATCGACTTGACGGCACTTAACAACAGCAACATAGCATAACTGCTCCATACAAGTATGTTAAGAGTTTTTACTTTTTGGAACTGCACACATAAGGGGCCATAATACTCATTGTCTCAGGCTAGAATTCCTTAAGGAAGGAAAACCAGTACGTGGTGGAATTTTAGTTACATTAGTCTCTTGAACCATAGGCCTGAGGACTTCTAGTGACTATCTCATCAAAATCAAAGATGGACTTTGCCATTCATCCCAAACATAGCTCTGATGGCTAAATTGGAGGCCAGACGCAAACCAGAAAATCTGCACCATTCTCCCCTCATCAGTCATGCTAATAAGGAAATGGAAATCAGAAGGATAAATAAAAACTCCAACACTTACCAGAAGGGGATTCTGAGATCTTTTATTTCCACGTGAATATCAATAATATTATTAGCTCTATTATTTATATTATATTAATATTAAAACTCTCTGAGAGCAAAGAAAGCACTAAATACAAAAGTATGGCTTACAATTAAGGCACCTGCCCAATATGCTTAAAAACAAATTAGGATTTGGACCAAGGTTAGATTCAGCTGTTTTCTTAAAAAATTAAAAGATCACTAAGTAGCAACTGGCAACTGCTCTCAAAGAAATCACTAAGATGGTGGAGGGAAAGGGAAGATACTAGCTTGTCAGAAAAGAAAAAAAAAAAAGTATTCCATAAAAAAAAGCAGCTTATACCTCTTGACTCATGGCAACCAGGATATAGATATTCAATGTACATTTTAAAATATTTAAAATATGTACATTGATTATCTATGAGCGCAAGATTTCTAAGTATCAGATCCCTTAAAGATCCCTTGGTCCATCTCTTTTCTTTAACAATAGAGGAAACTGGGATCCAAGAATAGGAAACCATAAGCCCTAAGCCACTTGGCTAGTCTGTGACTGGGTCAAAATTAAAACCAATATCTTCTTTCCTTCATACTCAGTTCTCTTTCTATACAGCTATGCCATGTCCAAAGAAGAGATAATTATCCCTTTGGAGGACATGACTTAAATGAAATCTGACTCAAAACATGCTTCCTTTGATGAGCGGAAAGGTGAGAGAGTGGACTGGTACACGGCAGAAACATCCCTGTCTGACTGAGGGAGGCCAGCATGGAGAGAGAGGCCAGGTGTACCCAAAGGGTATAGGGGACTGTGCAGAAGGGCTATGGTGCCAAAGACAAGTTCAACACACAGAACAGTTATGCTTAGACCTGCCATGGACATATCCATGAGAAAGATAAACAAAAATTCCAAACGTAAAGAAACATACATTTTCTTAAATATTACCTCTTGTCATAAACCGTGACTTACTCAATTATCACTCATTGAGTAACTTCAACTAGAATATAATCAATGACATAGAAATAAACAACTACAAACACATTCACACACACACACACACACACACACACACACACACATATATGCAGTCACACTTCACAAATATTGCAGGTTTGGTTCCAGACCACCACAATAAAGCAAGTTGCATGAATTTTTTTTTTGGTTTCCCAGTGCATATAAAAGTTATGTTTACACTATTTTATCATTTATCAGGGGTCCTGGCATCATGCGGTAGGATAAGCACTGGGCTTCTAAATAAAAGGTAGGAGGTTCAAATCCATCAGCCTCTCCTCGGAAACCCTATATAGGGTCACTATGAGTCAGAGACAACATGACGGCACTTCACAATAACAACCTTTGTATGTAAGGATGCCTCAAGACCCAGTAGTACTTCATTATGTCATGCATAGGATCACTATGAGTCGGAACTAACTCAACAGCATGGAGTAATATAGTCTATTAAATATGCAATAGCATTATGAAAGTATTTGAAATTTTATGAGATTTGCCAAAATGTGACTTAGAGACATCAAGTGAGCACATGCTGTTGGTAAAATGACACAGATCAACTTGCTCAATGCAGGGTTTCCACAAACCTTCAATTTGTAAAAGACACAGTATCTGTGAAGTAAAGCAAAGTGCAATAAAGCACAATAAAACAAGGTATGGTGGTGGTGTTATTGTTGTTAAATGCTATCAAGTCAGTTCTGATTCATAATAACCCTATATAGGTCTTCCAAGTAACAAGTGGTAGATTTGAACCACCAACCTTATAGTTAGCAGCACAGTTCTTATCCTATAGCTCCATATCTGTATATAAATTATCTGAGTAGCCAAGATAGATATCACAAAGTCTTTGATCAGAACAATCAACATAAAACATTTAGCTCAGTGCCAAGGTATAGGCCCTCTATAAATGTTTAGCTATTATTATTAATATTTGAGTGTCTTGGTAGCCACCCAGCATTTGACTATTTATACATTACACATTATATTTTTATTTAGCTTCTTTTAACTTAACATTTTTATTTGATTTCTATCCAAAAAATAGATTAAAATAGAAGGAAAGGTATATAGTTGGGTATGGACACTCAAAAAAAGATTTTTTTTTTTTAAGTCTCAAGCAGAGAAAGAATCCAAATGGAATTGGGAACATTTAGCACAGGGGCAGAGCCCCCTACTTTTCTATATATCCTGGAGACATCACTGCATTTCAGCACAGCACAATAGCTATGATGTCAAAGAATCATCCAAGAAAGATTCAACTTATGTACTCTATTTAAAGTAGTAGGGAAGCATCTTCTACAATTAAAAGTTGGTGTTGGTTTAACTTTTAATCAATAAAAAAAGCTTATACTTGTAAAATGTTTGGTATATTACAGAACTCATAAACATCTGGAAATTTGGATTATAAAAAAATTGCATTCATCCATAGTACCATAAATATGATTTACTGTGTTGTTAGTTGCCAACAGATCAATCATGGCAACCCCTGATGTGCAGAGTAGAACTCCTTAATAGGGTTTTCAAAGCTGTAATCTTTTGGAAGCAGATTGCCAAGCCAAGGCAATTTGGGGTGGGTTTGAACCAACAGCTTTTCAGCTACTAGTTGAGTGCGTAACTGTTTGTACCACCCAGGGAGTCCATAAATATTTATATACTGTATCAAATTAAAGAGGGCATTTAAATTAAGGGTAAGGAATCCCTGAGGTCTTATCCCTGATAACCACTAGTTGCCAACTAGTCATTTCCTACTCATGGCAACTCCATGTGTGTCTGAGTGGACTTGTGCTCCATAGGATTCTGTATTGCTGATTTTTTTTTTTACTCTAGCCACCTCTAGGTAGACTTGAACCTCCAGCCTTTTCTTTAGCATTTAAAAGCACATTAACCATTTACACTACACAGGTAGTCCTATTGACTAATTATGGATCCTCTAGTCTCACTTATCAGTGTGAGATCAGATATGGTATTATATTATCACTAGACAGGTAGTTATAATAAGGCTCAGCAGCTTCCTAGTGCCTTTTGACATAAAGTTGCATTTGGTAATAGAATCACATCATTTAAAAAAAAATAAAAAATAGCCTTGAAAATCCTATGGAGTAGTTCTACTCTACACATAGGGGATCACCATGAGTCAGAACCAACTGGACAATACCTAACAACAGCAATGTGGCATACTCATCTGTGTACAAGGCACCTTGCTGACTATGTTACCTAAGCACAAACAGGACTAAATGAATGTGGTACTTTGCCTATCTCTAGTAAGGAATGCATTGTCCTCCCCAGACAAATTCCTATTATCTTTTACCCTGAGAGGTCCGGTATCCTATGTGGTAAATATAACCTCAAAACAAATTATCTTTTTCCCTGCTTAGAAAAATCTCTTGATTTTCCCTAAGTAATTAGTTAGGCTTTACACAGCATCACATCCCTTCAAGGTTCTTTGAAGGGGCATTTCTATTACAAAGATTTGGATGTCGGGACAGCACAGTAGCAAAGGAGGGGGGGAATAAAACACAGAAACATATTCTTTAGACAGCTGTCTTCATCAAGTCCTTATAGCTGTTCACAAGTTGGAAAAAAAAATAATTTTTTTTTTTTGAGGCTCTGCCAAAGGAAGAGGTATTTAGGCAAACTGTAAACTAAGACCAATTACCCTTGAGACATAGCTTTGGTTCCTAGGGGCTGGTCCATGCCACCTTTGGCAGATTCATAACCCCTTTCTTGCTCCTCTTCATTTTGACATTGTCAGAAGTTGACTTTCCAGCAAGTGGTCATCAAACGTCTTTTTCAATGAAGTGAGTTTCTTCTGTGATTTCCTGACCAATGAAAACAATGTGCCTTGAGGAAGAGGCACCTATATTCTCATTCCCATAAAGGTGCTTAATGGGTTCAGTCAGTCATGAGGAGAAGGGTTAGATGATTTAGTAGATATGGGGATAAATAAGGTTAATTGGTATGTAAAATAAATTTTAAATATCCCTGAGGAGAGGGGGTCATCAGCTTCTGGTCACATCCTATGTGACCATGGGGTGCTGGGGCATCTCCTCCACTCACAAGAAAATTCAGTTTCCTGTGCAGCCCCAGCTTGGAATCTTGCTGGTGCTTGACTTAGGTATTGTCATCAAATCCTCACTGGCCACAGAAATCACCAGGATTCTGATGGATGAGAATCAGTTCTCCACCATTCACCCAAATGTCTTTGCAGGAAGTATTATGAGTAGTCACATTCAAGTACACTTTGTCCTTGAAAGCCAAGTGGGCCACTGTGACAGCATCAATAGACTTGACCTTGGTCAGGGGGAGGAGGGGCTTCAGACCCTTCCGGTATGGGAGGCTGAGACTGACTTCCTGGGAGAAGTAGCCCTTCAGGGAGATGAGATAAAACCCATCACAGTTGATGATGATGGAGTTGTCTTGCACCTTCATGGTTACTTGGTTGTTTGGGGACGTGAGGATGAATCCTTTCTCGTTCTCACATTCTGGGGAGGGGAAGGTGTAAAAATAATAATTAAAAAAAAAATTGAATGATTTCTGAGCACAGTGATGAGTAGCAACCTTCCAATATGACTGGACAGGTGAGAAAAGCATGATAAGGAGAGATACTAAAATGAGTGAAAGCAAGAGAGCACTGTGTTTCTACACATGGGTTGGAGCCTGCTGTATCTGGAATGAAAGAGGAGGAAAAGGTAATACTTCTTGTGACCAAGTGACCAAGTCACATGGGGCTGGGATTTGGGAGCTAAGTGATTACAGCAATTGTCACAACAGGTAGGAAATGGGTCTTAAGGATTTCCTGATTTTTTAGAACCTGGAGGTGTTGGAAACATAGAAGTTTGTTTCCTTTCTTGCTCAGAAAATAAACTATGGTAAAGAATACTATGTGTGTCCCTTTCCCCAGGTCTCCACACTACTTAAAAACTTGAATCAAAGCAATTGTTCGTACCTGTTTTCTATCCTCCCTGTACTTGACCCTGGAATGAAAATCTTTCATATAGTCTGGACACTGACCTTACAAACAGTCTAAAGGGGCTTCAAAGACTTTATGGAAAAAAATCCATTATTGTTTAATTGCATTTTTCCATGAACCTTTTGAAGTCCCTTTGGATTTATATTGGCCTTGGCCAGTAGTCACTTAATTAAGCCTAAAAATAATGTTGTTGTTGTTAGGTGCCATCGAGTCAGTACCGACTCATAGCAACCTTATGCACAGCAGAATGAAACACTGCCCGGTCCTGGGCCAACCTCACTATTGTTGCCACGCTTGAGCCCACTGATGCTGCTACTTTGCCAATCCATCTCGCGTGGGGGTCTTCCTCTTTTTCTCCGACATTCCACCTTACCAAACATGATAAGCCTAATAATGCAGCTGTGTATATCAAAATCCCTGAGAACTCAGGATGAACTAAATGATATGCAGGAGGGGGTAACTTAAGGAAGCAGATTTGCTCCTCACTTCTACCTCCTTATTGCTAGAGTATATTTGTGTGTGTGTTTCTTAGTTAATTTGGAAAGTGTCTCTACCACAGGAGAAGGAGGCAGCGCAATGGCTTTGATAGGACTGTGTGACCAATTCAATCTAAGTGTAAGTCAAAAAGCCTACGTGTCATTTCTACATCAGCCCCAACATTATCCTGATTGCTCAAGCAACTGTGTCTTGGACTCTGTGCTTTGGTCCATTTCCCTATTTGATGGGAAATGACAGTTCTCAATTGCTGGCTAGAATTCAGTCATTCGTGATTTGTTGGAAGGCTCGATTTCAGGATGTAAAAAGACATACTTTGAATTAAAAATAAGGACCATTTATGGAGCCCAATATATATAATTTACTTCAGGATCAGAAAAACTTAGTAAGCATGGCTATTCATATAGAAATCACCAGTGGTTATCATAGTATAATATCATAGCTCTAAACAATTCTCTTCTGGTAACTAAAGCATCATAGTATCACCTTGCCATCATATCTAGAGCCTCTGACAACCCACGTTAAGGTATAATTTGTCCTAAAATAGGATTAGTAGACAATGATGAGTCTTATAGTCAGATAGATTTACAGAAAGTAAAACTTCAGTTTTCTTACCTAAAAAGTGATAATAATTCCTATCTCAAAATGTCCTTAGGGAAATTAAGTGAGTTATATGAGGTAATTAGGAGTCCTGGTGTGGTATTATAAGATAAACACTGGACCACAAGGTCAGTTTGAACAACCACAAGGTCAGCAGTTCAAGGTCACCAGTCAATCCTATGAGTCTCTATGAGTCAGAACCTACTAGATGGCACTTAACAACAACAATAAGGTAATTAGCACAGTGATCTTGTATGTCTGATGCTTAATTAATCTCCTTTTCTACTTTTTTCAGACCTCTTTGTCATGAATGAAAATGAAAGGCAGGCTCCAAAAAGTACCAAATATATTGCTTCATTAGGGTAAGGGAAAGAGTTTGTGCTCTGGAGAAGAGGGGAAGCTGAAGAGATGATTATTTTTAAGATGTGAATTAATTGAACTTTTGATAATACTTACCAGTAAATTGTACTTTGATACTTTGAATTGGAGAATTCTTAGGTGGTACCGTCTAAGGGAGAAAAATAATACATTTTTAGAAAAAAAAATAACAAATGAAGTTGGCAAAGCATATCCAATGAAGTAACCCATAGAAAGAAACTCCAAAAGGGTTTTGCACTAAACAAGAACTTGACAAAAGACATTTTTTTCTATTCAGTTTAGACCCAAATCCCCAGCCACATATCTTTATTTTTTTAAAACATCTTTTCTTTTTTAAAGTTTTTATTGTGAATTGTGTGATCATTTAAATGGGAGAACATTAGCTTTACATTCCTTCTATTGTATTTCATTTCACTGCAATGATTACAATCCCCTCTATGCATCATAAAACAACCAAAGGGTACACCCCACAAGCCAGCCCCCCAGCCATCAGCACACAGACCCTCTCCCTCCCTGAGTCCAGTGTCCCAGCTGCTCCATCTCTCCAAGTCATCGTCTCTGCCTCCATCTCTGGCGTGACTGCTTCTCTGGATATGGTCCTGCACTCCACTCTTCTCCCTTGATGGTCCCAGGGACCAACTGCAAAATCAACCACTCTACTCCTTTTGTTACAAAACATCTACCTTTACATTTCTAACACTCACAGTCAGTCCTGATAGCAATTAATCATTATTGAACCACAAGAGTCTTGTCCCCATCTCCTTTCATCAACCCCATCCAGACAGGTTGGAAACCACTCAATGGAGATTCTACCTTCCCCCGCACCCTCTGGAATTAGGCTCCCTCTTGAAAGCTTGTAAACCAGTCACCTACTGACTTTGTAGCACCCCCCTCCTCCCATTTTAGGTAGCCAATGTCTAAGTTGCCCATCCCTGTGTATCCAGAGGGTGGGAATGATCCTGGCTGTAAAGATTTGTTCCCTCTTTTGAGATACTACTTCCATAAATGTAGATTCAGTTCATCAAATTATAGCAGATTACTCTTTTTTCCTCTTCTTTCTTCTTCTAGTCAAGTTCTGGTCATCCAGGCATTAAAGCCAATTCAAGTAGGTACTATCTGCAAGTATGGGTGTTCCTGTGCATCTCTCCTCACTTCATTTCAGCTGGACACTTCACTCTCTGCTCTAGTCCTCTGTGTCCATATCCCTGTCTCTGGGCCTAGGAGGAGTCCCCATGTCTTGCCATACTGCTGGCCAACCAGGTCTCAATCTGGGTTCACAGGAGTCTATTGAATGTGGTCAGACTCAGCCACAACTTCACTGCTGTTTTTCCCCCACTTCTCCTTATCAGTGACCAACGTGGTCACCAGCAAGACCACATGCCTGCTCATTGATTCCCCTTGAGTCTTAGTCTTGGAAGGGGATTTGCCCTGAGGGGACCTGATCACTTGCCTTGATGGCTCCCAGACGAACAACTTGCTTGTTCTTGTAATAGTCAATCAAACTGCCATTATTGCTGATTTTTCCTGCTGGTCTTTCTTTCAAGAAGTATCTTCTGTTCTTCTAGCTGCTCCAGGCTGGTCTGCTTGTCCTTTCAAGTGGAAATTTCCCACCTAAGAAGATTCTGGATGGATATCAGGATTCCACCTATGGTCTTATGCAATGCAAAGGCTCCACAAGAAGCCTGCTTCACTGGGCAAGTTCTAGCCCCATTTTAGGTATTCCAATCAGTTATAGGCTGAAGATGGACTTACAAGCTTTCTATGGTGATGTTTTGGCTATTCCTGTCTCTCCTCCTCAAGTGTCTATTTTACAATAGTAGGCAAGAGAAACCAGGATTCAAAAGACAGCCAAGCATCTTAACATTATTACCCCTCTTTTATCCATTCAAACCATGCCTTAATCCCTGTATCCCAGAACTCTGTTGTTGCAAGGGTACACATACATCATTATTTACCTCTGCCCCACTTAGCTCATGCAAACCTGCCTAAGTATAAAACATCTTTTAAAAGAATTAAGACTATTCTGCTTCTTAACTCAGTCATCTGAGATCTGTCCTCAGTTCTGTCACATAATAAATTATTTGGTATATTGCTTTGACTCACTGAACCCCAAATCAGTGGCATTACCAGGGAGGTGTGTGTGGGGTGCAGACTACAAGAGGTGACACTCTCACAGAGTGTCTGAGAACCCTCTCAAAATGAATGTCATCAGATTTTTGGGCAGTGTTTTGGCAGAAATTTATTATTTTTTAGTTAGTTATAACAGCAATAAAAAATAAAAAAAAACAATATAAACCCAGTTTACATTATCAATATACCTACAAGGTAAAACTTTACACTATTTACTTTTTGAACCTTCTAACAAAGGTGTGGCTTATGCACTGGTCTGCAAAGTCGGTTTGAACTGCAAGGTCAGAGATTTCAAGCTCACCAGCTGCTCCTCATAAACCCTATACAGGGTCTCTATGGATCGGAACACAAATCACTTTTGTCAGCGCTTTCATTGTTTCCATTGAATAACATGATTTCATCTCCACATGCTACAAGCACAGTTGCTTTTGTAACTGCCATTGCTTTTATAATTACTAATTTTGTCCACTTTTCCATATCTTAACTACCATATTGTAGTAAGTAGTATTTGTGGACCTATAAGAATATCTTTTTTGAGAATGAAGTAGTAATTGAAGGAAAGGAAGGATTAAACATTTTAAAGGCTTCTGCTCAATTACTAATAAGTTGTAGCTATTAATGCTGTAAGTAAGGTAGAAAGATTTTGTTGTTATTATCAAGTGCTGCTAAGTCAGTTGACTCATAATGACCTGGTGTACAACATTGCCTGGTCCTGCACCATCCTCATAATCATTGCTACTCTTGAGTGCATTGTTGCTGCCATTGTGCCAATCCATCTCTTTGGAGGTCTCCCTCTATTTGTCTGTCCCTTCATGTTACTAAGCATGATGTCCTTCTTCAGACACTGGTCCCTCCTGATAATATGTCCAAAATATGAGAGACAAAGTCTGGCAATCTTGACTTCTAAGGAGTATTCTAATAATAAAATGTTTTGCAAAAAAGTTTATTATTATTCATCTAATCTAAGAAATAACACATTTCAGTAATTTATAACTATATTTATCACATAGTACTTGATTAAAATTGATAATAAACATTTCTAAGGATTCTGTATGGTCTGGTACAACCATACCACTCGAGGAAGTCCATGGGGGGCGGGGTAGAGTGTGGCATAACACCATGAGTAACCACATTGGGTCACATCAACCCTAGGGATGCCACTGCCCAATTGCCTGTATTAGAATAACAGAGCACTTAATAGTCATCTTGTTATGAAATCCATTGTTCATAACAAGCTGAAGACATCTGTGACTAATCAATTCATCATGGCCACAGACTCCCAGAATGTACTGGGAGTGAATTCCAGAAGCTTCCTGATTACTTGCTCATTTACTATAATATAGGAGTAAGAATGTCTTGTTTCCAAGGAGCACGGGCAATCAAACCAATCCAGCCCTAATTTGGGTGTAGTTTTTCTTAATATGTGGCTTTTCCCCTCTCTTCAGTGAATTGGAAAATCCAATTTGAACCAAGTGAGTACTCAACAGCAAGAAAGGAAGTAAAACAATAAAGAGAAGCCCAGTAGATAAAATGCCTTGGTAATATGTTGGTTAAAATAACCAAGAAGCTCAATATGAGGCAAACTCCAAGATACACTAAGTGAAAAAAACAAATGACATAATGATGTATATTCCTATTTGTGTTTTAAAAATAGTGCTGTTATTGATAAGTACCAATGAGCTGGTACCAACTCAGATTGACCCTATGCACAACAGAATGCCCAGTATGACAAACTGACAGACAAATGGTGGTTAAAAATGATAAGAATGTTTATATAGGCATTGGATATATTTGAAAGAAAACATGAGAAACTGGCCACAAAAGTTGCCTCTAGAGACAGGAATTAGAACCCTGAGGTCAGGATTGAGAGAAACTCTTAATTTTCATGTTCTACTTTTCATATTAAAAAGAAAAAAACTTTGGATCCTATATTTATACTTATATTTACATTTATATTTATATTTATATTTATATTGGTGGTGGTACTGTGCTGTAGAGTCAGTTCCAACTCATAGCAAACCTGTATAGGGAATCTGAGGCTGTAACTCTTTATGGGAACAAAAAGACTCATCTTTCTCTTATGGAGCAGCTGGTATATTCTAACTGCTGACCTTGTAGTTAGCAGTTCAATGTGTTATGCTACCTACGCTACGTTATATTTATATTACATACTAAAAAAAAAAAATAATAATAGGGGGAAAAATACAAAAAAAAAAAACAATGCCTGTTGTGTCTGCCAAAACAGTAGTCCTTTCTACAAGGTTATTTTGGGTGAGATGTCCCGATCAAAGGTGTGGTGAGTGATTTGTTTTCATACCCTAGAGAGTGGAATCACAGCTTCCTACTCACCTGGCACACTAACTACCTAGTAACCACAGCCAAGAGGATTCCACTAGAGACTGCCCACACAGATGAAGGAATCTCCTACTTCTCACGGTCTTACCAGTTGAAACCAAGAGGCAGCGTAGGAAGAAAGGAGAGCCATTCTGAATGCTGCCAGCAGTTGGCCTCAAGAACTGTATTAGCATAGTATGCTGAACACATGGAAAGATGTGTTGACTAGGGTAGAAATGGGAGTCTTTGGTTTTCTCCCCTCTGTGAGCTTTTGTGTCTGTTGGATTATTGTTCTTTCTACTTAAGATGGTGTTCTGGAAAAAGACCTTTCAAAAGACACATTACCCTACTACCATAATCCTTTGGGTAAACAAATGCACTCCCTGAAAGTGAGTCAGCATAAATCACCATCGTGTTAAAGTCAGAAACAGCCTGTGGGGAAGTATAAAGTGTATTGAGTGCCACATATAGCAACTGGGGTTTGAATACCAACAAGTCAGGTATTGGGAATCATATGCAAGTTACATAATCTTTCTAGACTTCATTTTTTCTCATCTTTAAAGATTACTAGAAGATCTCAGGCATTCATTTCAGCATTAACTTTCCATGATTTCAATTTTATAAGATGCAACTTTCTATCACCCATTGGTCAGTTTGTCATGTTGTGATGATTTGCATGTTGCTGTGATGCTGGAAGCTATGCTTCTGGTATTTCAAGTGGTGGACAAATTTCAGCAGAACTTTTAAACTAAGACATACTAGGAAGAAAGACCTGTGCTCTGCTTTGAAATATTAGCCAATGAAAATCTTATGGAGCATGACAGAATATTGGCAAACATAGTGCTAGAAACTGACACCTCAAGGTTGAAAGGCATTAAACAACAATCATGAAGATGAACATTCTATTCTGTTATTCAAAAGGTCACCATAAGTAAGACCTGAGTCAGCAACAACTAACAAATTTAATAGAGAAGAACAGAAATCCTCCTGTATCCCCCAATTTACTTCAAGTCCCCACTCTACAAAGTCCTTGTGATTATTTGACTGGCTTTACAAAATCTTCAGAAAGTTCCTGAAAATTAAAATATTTCCCAACTTTTTGAAGTTCCCTGATTAAATAGGGGCATTAATGACCAAGCTGACATCCTCTGAGATCAAGATACTGAGAGGTAGAAAGGAAAGGTACATGTGACTTCCTGCCTTGGATTGGTCTATTGAAACTCCAGACTCAGATCACCTTGTTCCTTTTCCTGAAGGTCACCCATGGGTAGGAATTTTCATATTCTCAGAAGTCTCTCCCTAGTATCAATGCTGTCAAATCTATGTAAGGCTATGAAGTAGTAAAAAAAAAAGGTCCTTCCTCTTGTTCCCTGGCTGTTAATATTTCCAATTTCTTCCTCCATATCTGATTACCTCTTGCCTCAGGCTGAATAATCACGGACCAGCATCACAGCACCTAATTCAAGGTTCTCCATGGTTTGACTCCAAATTCCATATCAAACTTTATGTTGTTGTTGTTGTTAAGTGCTTTTGAGTTGGTTCTGACCCATAGCAACCCTGTATAGGATTTCCAAGGAGCAGCTGGTGAGCTTTAACTACTGACCTTGTGGTTTAAACTGACTTTGCAGTCCAGCATATTAACATACAGAACACATATCCTTTCTGTGTCTAGTGATCTAGCCAACCATTTGCTCTAATTTCCTTGCCTTTGGGAAGAAAGTTTGGGTGGGACAGTACAAATAGCATTGACTTGGAGTCAGATTCAGTTCAAATTCTGAATTCCCTCGTTTTGTGAATTTAGAAATGTTACGGACCATTTTTGAATTCTAGTTTTCTTATCTGTGAAAATAAAACATAATACTCTCACTGGAATCTCCCAGATCTTGCTTAGCTTGTTCTTTCTACAAAAAAAAAATGTTCTATCTGCCTCTGCTGATCAAAGTCTTATTACTATTTTCCATGCCAAAATCAACTTCTTGATTTTTGGGTTTTGTACTACCATAGCAAGTATGCCATTGAATAATTCTAATGGGTATTTACCACCTACTGATTTATAATACAGCTGTGGGATCCATGTTTCATCTCCTCCACCAAACTACTTAGTTATGTGACCTTGAGGAAATTATACTATCTTGTTAATCTTCAGTTTCTTCATATGAAAAATAGTGATAACAAAAATCGATATCTCTGAGGATTCTTGTAAGGATTGAATGACACACTGTATGTGAATTTTTAGCACCCAATTTGAACATTGTAAGGAGTTTATTAATGTCAGCTATTATTTTTGTATGTTCATGAAAGACAAGGTCTGTGTCATGTTCATAATTTATTGTATGTTACATACCCACCACTCGTCTGTCAGATTGTCAGATTGTGGTAGCTTGCATGTCTCTATGATGCTGGAAGCGATGCCACTGGTATTTTAAATACCAACAGGGTCCACCCATGGTGGGCAGGGTTCAGAGGCGCTTTCAGAGTAAAACAGAGCAGGAAGAAGGAGAGGTAGACCACTTCTGAATGGTTAGAAACTGAAAACCTTGTGAATAGCAGTGGAACATTGTCATGTACTGTACTAACATTACATACTACCACCCATTTGTCAATCTGTCTTACTGTGCTGGCTTCCATGTTACTCTAATGTTAAAAGTTATGCCACCGACGTTTTAGAATACCAGTAAGGTTACAGGATTAGGTTGTATTTTAAGATGTAAAAGAGACTCATCAAGTAAGTCTAGATCAAGGGACCTGACTATTACCAATAAAGAAGAGCCAGGAGTGGATCATGTCCTTTGGATCCATACTTCCTGCACGGCGAACTTCCTAGACCCAGAGGAAGATTGATGCCAAGGCGTACAGAGATCTCCAAGGAGTGTCAGGCACCACAAATGCTAAAATGAGACAAGAACCTTCTCTCAGAGCCAAGAGAGAGAAAAAGTCTTCCCCTAGAACTGGTACCCTGAATTAGGACTTCTCTTATCCTAAACTGTAACAGAAACAATTTCTGTTTGTTACAGCCATCCATTTGTGGTATTTCTGTTACAGTAGCACTAGAGAACTATGACAGACACCATGAGATAACTAAGACAATTGAAATCTACATGATAGCAACTAACAACAACATTGTAAAAGTCTTACATCTTTATAGAATGAAGAAATTAATTTTAAAAAAAAACAAAAAACTGCCAAAATATCAGCCCTCTCTGTTTCTATGATCCAGAAGAATAGAGTATTGGGCTTTAAGAGAAAGGTTACAAGGAAACTAAACACACACATGTATAGGCAAACACATCTTTTCTAGACCAAGAAAAGCAAAATACCAAGGTCTTCTCAAAATACTAAAATAAATCTGGAAATATCAAAGGTATATGAGGGCTTCTAGGTGAGGATGGGCTATAGTATAACACATATTCAGTCTGGAAAGTCTAAAGAGTCCACACCATTCTCAAAACTGAAATGTAAATTCTCCCTAGAAGTCTCTCTACCAGAATCAAAATCTACTCTGAGACTTGATACAATGGTCTTAGAAGCATGAAGGTACATAAAAGAAGAGTTGAATTCAAGTTGAATCTTGAATTTTGCAAATGAGGACTTTGAGGCCGAGAGACATGTAGGAATTTGGCTCTTGCTCTCTATTTCAATACACTTTTCTTTAGATCACAAAGTAATTTTTATTCTCCCAGAGCACATTTGAATTGAGGAGAAACTGCTATAAAAACTACAGTAATATTCCATTCTGTGTGTGGACTTCTGCATCACTCATGGAAAAGAGAAAACGTTGCAGCACACCGTAGACTGGCAACTCAGCAGTCTCACAATGACCTCACAATGAGAACACGTGGGAAAGTCAGAACCCAATCTTCCTTTCTAAGAATGAGGGAGTATCTTACAAACACCAGGAAAACAGGAACAACTAAATGCCCAGTAGGCTCTTGACATATGAACTTGTATGAGTTATGTCTAGGAGTAACTGATGATACAATTAGAAGTTCTGACAGCCTGATGCATCTCACATGTTAATGTACATTAGAATCTCCTGAAAAATGTGTAAAATGCGCAGATGACTGACTCATTCCAGAGTCTGTGATTCTGGGTAGACCCAAGAATCTGCATTTTTACAAGAACCTGCAGTCTAACATTTGAAAATCACTAAAATATGAACTCCCAAAGACCTGACTCTATGGAATGTATCTACTTTCATGCCCTGTGCAATATCTGTCACAAAGCTAGTGCTCAAGAAATGTTTGTTCTACTAGAAGAAACGTTTTCTTTACCATTACTTAATGGTTCCATGAATAATATGGTGGTTGTACTATTTAGTAGTTTGGTTGGATGAAGCATCAACAATTACTGAGCACCCACTCTTGTGGCAGGTATTACACTAGCCTAGACTCTGAGACACATAATCCTTTTAACAGGGCAAGTGTCCCTCTACATAAAAAGGCAAAGATAATCTCTAGAAAATGTTAAATGAGAAGTAGCCATAGACAATGCATGTCATAAGATACCAGAGGATGGAAAATCATTGTAGGTTGTGGCCAAAGATTCACCAGTGAGGAAAAACTTAAGACTTAAGCTTCAAAAGAGAAAGAAGACCCAGATAAGCAAAGGACAAAACATAACTAGCTGGAGGAAAATCTAAAAACAGGACCATGCTTGCTGTGTTCAAGAAAAAAAAGCTGAGCATTTACAACATGCCATGTACTGAGTTTGTTGTGGTTAAGTGCCTTCAAGTCAGTTCCACCTCATAGTGACCCTGTAGAGGGATTCCAAGGGTGGCTGGTAGGTTTGAACTATCAACCTTGTGGTTAGCAGTTTAGTGCTTACCCTACAGTGCCACCCCAGGACTCCACATACTAAGCTAGGTCCTTTCAAATATATCACCTCATTTGCTGCTAAAAATATCTTGTGAAGAAGGAATTATCCACATTTTACAGAGAGGAAAGTGAGAATCAATGTTAAGAACTTCCTCAGAGAACTTAAATTCTTATTTAAGATTTTTAAAGGCAAACTGGAGCAGTAGACAGCACAGGGACAGGCAGTGTTCCATTATGTTGTGTGTGTCAGAACTGACTCAACGGCACCTAACAACCACAACAAAGTGCAGAGGACCTCCTGAGACTATCACCTTGAGACACTTTTAAATGAAGAACTGAACCTCTCTCTTGAGATCACCTTTTAGTGAAATAGAAGAGTGGCCCACAAAATAAAAGATATTACCTGTAAGATCAGTGCCCTTCTTAAGAACCATCAGTATGAGATCAAAAGGTGAACAATTTATTGAAAACAATATTAAGAAGACAAGGGGACAGGGGAACTAGAGTACTGGAAAAGGAACAAACAGAACACAATTAAAGAGAAAGCTGACACACCGTATTAAATGTCACTGAACAATTTGTGTGGAAATTGTCAAGTGGGAACCTTACCCAAAACTCAAAATATCATTTGAAAATAAATACACTTGCAAGAAGGCTCTCTTCTAGTCAGATTGAAACTTGCTTTTATTCTTTTGACCTTATCTTTCTTAAAGAGATAGATAGAGTCACCATGGAGTCAACTCTGACTCAAGGTGACCTTATATACAGTAGAATGAATTGTTGCCAAGTCTTGTATCATTCTCACAATCACTGGCATGTACCAGTCCATTTCACTCTCTTACCCTTGCTGGCCCTCTACTTCACCAAACATAATGTCCTCCTCTAGTGATTAATCCCTCTGCACAACATTCCACAGCAAGTGAGGTAGACAATACTGAGTCACAATTGTTTCAGTTTTCCTTGATGAATTGTCAAAAGCAGATCATCAGGCCTTTCTTTCTATCCTGGAAAGTCTATTGAAACCTGTCCACCATGGGTGACCCTGCTGGTATTTGAACTACTGGTGACATAGCTTCCAGCATCCAACATACATCCAACATAGCATCCAACATACATACCACTATAGTACTACAAACTGTAGAACTACAAACTATAGTACTACAAACTACAAAAATACATCCAACAACATCCAACATAGCATCAAACATACATACACCACTATAGTACTACAAACTGACAGATGGGTAGTGATAACTTTCTCATACAATTTTCTCCTTACCCTTTGTTTTCATTATATTCATTCATGCTGAGAAAACTGTGGGAAGAAATAAGTGAAGAAGAATCTCAAATTTCACACTGTCTTTAGATTGTTGTTGTTGTTGGTTCCTACTCATAGCCATGGAGTTGGCTCCAACTCATAGCCACCCTGGTACAGGGTTTCTGAGACTGTAAATCTTTACAGGAGCAGAAAGCTTCATCTTTCTCCCATGGAACAGCTGGTAGTTTCGAATGGCTGACCTTGCGGTTCGCAACCCAATTCATAACCACTACACTACCAGAGCTCCTTGTCTGTAGATTACATACAGTCTGTTAAAAACATCTTCATATATTTTACCTTTGGACTAAACTTTCTTACCTGCAGCCTGAGACTGAGGAAGATACAAGTAGAAAATAATTTGGTGTTAAATAAACTTGTCCAAAAAAAAAAAAAAATACAAACAAACTGATAATATGTGTGTATTTTTCTTTTAAAAAAAAAAAAAAAAACTTGCTCAGGGCCAAACACCAGGGCTCTTTTTATGATAATGTTCTTCCTCTTTAACTTGCATTGTCTTAAGAGTAAAGAGCCTCTTGAAATGTATTAATCTAAGAGTCTAAAATAGATTTAAATTATTTTCATCAGCAGTCTGGGACAAGGCAAAGTTATTACTATTATTATTATTGATAGTTCTCAAAATGCTCAAACATATCTTAAATTTCCTGGATATCCTCCAGAAAGAACTTCTCAGCCAATCCCATAAGGTCATTTGTGTAGTTCAAGTTAGCAAAACCATTAACTTGACTCTGATTTGGTACAATTGTCCTGGCATGGAGCAGAAGGCCCATGGACAAGTATAAAGCAGGAATTGCCAATAAGAGACTTTAGGAACCATTGTTTTGTGCTTTTCCAGGCCTCTTTCAACACCTGGAATCCTGAGCTTTCTAAGAATTCATCGGAAAGTGTTTGATGCCAGCCGTTTTGCCAGCAGTCAGTAATGTACAGAAGGTATGTGATGCTTGTTTAAACAGTTTATGTTTGGAGTGTGTGAGCTTCCAATTCTGACTCAGTATGATGTGGCATGGGGCTGCCCAGCTTATACTCATTTAGCATTTGTCCTGGAAGGGCGATCTGTTGTTACAGGAGGGAATGATACTTATCAAGTATGAAACCAGGAAGTGGGCTCTACATTCACTATGTGGGCCTTGCACCTTCATCACTTGATAGTAGGCCACAATGTGAAGGTCCTGGATGGGGTGAGGGTGAGGGTAGGGAGTGAGTCAGTGAAGGATGGTGGGGAAAGAGATCTGTGATGGGGAGTCCCCAGTTCACCACGAGCCTCCACTGGGATGTGTTCTCTCCTCCCCATCTCCTTCCACCCCCAGTTTGGGCTTCATGACAATCAGAAGAGATCTGAGAGATGGTGAAAACATATCACATGAGCTCCCAGAGTGTGTTTCAAGGGGTCTCTGAATAGAAAAATGGAATTTTCCATACTTACCAACAACTAACTGTAGGCTAAGATGATAGATTTTTATCCTACGATTTAGGGTATCTTTAGTTCCCCATGGAAACAACCCCTCACTAAGGTACCCCACATCTTACCAGGGAATTTCAGAACCCCACTCAGATAGGAAAAGAAAGGAATGGGAAGAAAGAACAAATGCTAGTTCTTTGGTCAAAGAGTTTCCCATACTCATAAAATCTTATCCTAAAAGTTACATTTCTCAAAGACAAACATAGATTGTCTTGAAAAAGGTTAAATAAATAATTTGTTGGAAGTAATGGACCCACCCAAAGAAATCCATTTTAATTATCATCCAAAACTTTCTCTTTCTTCGACTTTCCACCATTCCTTACAGTTCCTTTTGGTTGAAACTTCTCTCTTAACTTCTACCCTTCTCTCCAATGCACAAACTATGGGATCTCCTAATAGCATCCTCTAACCACTTCCACTCTTCTTGTCAAATCTACTTAGAAATGAGTCTTCCCTCAGAGATTTCCATTTGTATTCCATTCCTTCCCATGTCAGAGAACATAAACTGTGGTTTTGTTGTTCCTAATGCTTAGTTGTTAACAGATTCCTAAGAGAAACAAATGCATTCATATAAATAACCAAGTTAGCCAAAATCAGCCATGTGGCATGTAAACAACTCCAAAATGATGCGATGGATTTAATGTACCAACTCTTCATTTCCAGAATCTTTTCTTACAGCTGAGTTTCCCTTCCTATATTAACTGAGAAAGGGATCTGCCAAAACATGTCTAAGAATTCCCTTCCTCACCTCAGTGATTAGGAAATTGCAGGAAAAAATCTAGAAGGTTATCTACTATATCACACTACATCCTTCCATGCCTCAAACATAATAGAGTCTCAGTAAATAAATGTTTTCTGACAAAAAATTGGCACCAGGACCTTAGACAATGGCTGCATGGTCATATAACATCTGACACTGCTTCAAGGCAGAATCAGACATTTCTCAAGACTTTCTAAATTGTTCCATTCATCCTTGAGTAGAAAGGGAGCAGCAGCGTTATTGTAATCAATATCTTCCCCTTTCAAGTCACTTATTTCCCATCTCTTTTATTGTATAAAAAATAGGAACCATTGCTTTGTGTATGCAACCAAGAATGGATGAAGCCTGGAGATGGGAGCAGGGACACCTGGTTTGGGCCCTGTTCGAGCGCAAGCCCTTTCCCTAACTAAGGCTTTAGTTTCTTCTCAATTTCCAGCTTCTGTTAAGATGGCTGGAATAAATAAAGATTAAGGATCCTCCATTTCAGAGACTAGGCAAATCATAGTATCAAAAGAAAAATTCCAAGGGGTTGGGTAGTAAGGTTACAAAGAATATTTTTTCAACACAATAGACTTCTCTGCAATAACAAAAAGCAGGTGTCCTCTTCCCTATGTGGTTAGTTCATTAATGAAGAATATAACTATAGTGTGTCTACAATGAAGCTCTTAGTCTCATTTGCATTTGGAAAACTTACAGCAAGACATCAAAATAATCCTGAATATTTACTTTGGTACAGGGACCCAGCCCTGCACCTATATTACTGAAACTCACTATATTACTGAAACTATATTACTGAACTCTTGGTTCCCCAATTGTGTAATGCAATATTTTGGCAATAATGGTTATCTAAGCACTTATTAAATTAATATTAGAAGAAATAAAGTTTGAGTCTATCCATCTTTCTCTTGGTTGGGATGTTTTTATAAATAGTATTTGCATGCTATCAAAACTAGACAGATATTTTCAAATTAATAGACCACCTAAGATCATGGTCTCAAGGAGCCCTGGTGATGTACTGATTAAGAGTTTGACTGCTAACTGAAAGGTCATCAGTTTGAAACCACCAACTGTAGTTTTCTCTGTAGGAGAAACATGTGGCTGTCTGTTTCCAGAAAGATTATAGCCTTAGAAACCCTGTGGGGCAATTCTCCTCTAGCCTGTAGGGATGCTACCAGTCAGAATGGACTCGGCAGCAATGTGTTAGGAAGGTGTGCTTTAGAAAGAAAAGGCTACAGAAAAGGAAAGAATATAATTTTACAAAATTATGCCAATCACATCCCCAACGTTTCTAGTATTGTGAAACCGGGACCAACAGAACACAAGCCTTTTCTGAATATAATGTTCTGCCCTATTTGGCAGCCAAGTAAGTCATTTGACAACTGGATGAAATATGTCAAAGAAGACAGAAAAAAAGAGAAACAGCTGGGCCACGTGTTCTAAGTGTATGTATTTAGATCTCTGAACAACTTTCCAAATACAATTCAAAAAACAGATATTGGGCCTATTAACACATTGTTGTTGTTATTAATTGCTGTCGAGTCAGCTCCAACCCATAGTAACCCTGAATAGGGTTTCTGAGGAGCTGCTGGTGAGCTTAACCTGCAACCTTGCAGTTCCAATGGCTTTGCAGTCTGGTGCAGTAACCCACAGCGCCACACCAGAACTCCATTAGTATTTTAAATGCTCATAAATTATTTCCTTTCTTCTTCTATTCTTCTCTTGCAACCAAGAGGTCTTCATTTAATATATATATATATATATATATATTAAAATGTTAGAACTAAGGGTTTGTTTTGGGTTTTGTTTTTTAGGCCAAAGAATGATAGTAGATAGATGAAGGTCCATAAAGTTAATCATGATCTGCTGAGATTTGAGTTATGGTATGTGTATGTGTGTGTGTGTACTACAATGCAAGCATGTTAGTGGCAGAAATCCTGGTGTGGTGCTGTACGATAAGCACTGGACTTCAATATCTGTTTGAACTGTAAAGTTAGCAGCTCAAACTCAGCAGTGGCTCCTTGGAAACCCTATAGGATCTTTGCAAGTGCCAACTCATTGGTATTTAACAACAACAAAGACACTATGGAAGGGTGCTAATGACCAATCATTATCTTCTTAGCATTTACAAAGCTCTGTAATACAACATTTGATCCTCCTATTGGAGAAGAATATTGGAAGTGCCATGGGCTGCCAAAAGAACCAACAGATCTCTGTTGGAAGAAGTGCAGCCAGAGTGCTCCTTGGAGGCCAGGATGGCCCAACTTCGTCTCTTATGCTTTGGACATATTGTCAGGAGGGACCAGTCACTGAAGAAGGATGTCATGTTTGGTAAGGCGGAGAGTCAGAGAAAAAGAGGAAGATGGATTGCCAAAGTAGCAGCATCAATGGGCTCAAGCATGGCAACAATTGTGAGGTTGGCCCAGGACCGGGCAGTGTTTCGTTCTGTTGTACATAGGGTTGCTATGAGTCAGTAGCAACTCAATGGCACCTAACAACAACAACCAAAAAATATATATAGGGTTAGTATTACCCACCACTTCCATTTTCAATTTTCAAAATGATTAAACTGAGACTCAAGGAATTCCAGAGAAGTTACAAGTCTGGACAAGACCAGAGTCCTCTTTTTCCTGGTCCAGTGCATGCTCTTCTACACTTCAGTCACTTCCTTAAACATTTGAGAAATTTTTTTGTTTTTCATTTTCTAACATAAAGAAGTGTTTTAAGACCTTCATTTGAAAAGATGCAGATACCAAAAGAATGGGCAGCTACAAACAAAATATACAAAAGTATAGCTTGTTGGGAAGTTGGGTTTCATTGTAAACTCTATCATATATTTCATGTATAATAAACAAAACAAAACAACAAACAAAACACCACTGCTGTTGAGTCAATGCCGACCTTGTAGGATCTCCAACATTGTGCATTTTTGCAGAAACAGACTGCCATATTTTTCTCCCATGAAGTAGCTGGTGGTTCAAACCACTGACCTTTAGGTTAGCAGTTAAGCATTTAACAGCTGTGCCAGCAGGGCTCCTATTTGATCTAAGGCTGAGGGAAATTAACCTGTCTACTTTGCAACTCAGTTGTGTTCACTCACTAGGAATAATAACATTGCACATGGCTCCTCTGACCTAAAGAACTTCAGAATATTGACTTCCCGTTTCCATAAAGGGAGAATCTCTGAAATAGGGAGAGAACTTTGAGTTCTTTGAGAATGAAGGGCTCTAAAGCAGGCATTATTAAAAGAGCAGTGGGTCAGCACCTACTCAAGGCTGGACCTGTCCAGTACTGGTACCTGCAGGCTGAGAGAAAAAAAAGAAGAATACCAAAAATCAAACTGTTACTATGGAGTCAATTCCTACTCATGGCGGTCCCATGTGTTGTTACAGAGTAGAACTGTGCCTTCATGGGGTTTTCAAGGCTGTAGCCAGGCCTCCAGAGGTGTTTGAACTGTCAACCTTCCGTTTAGTAGATGAGCACTTAATGTTTTTATTGTTGTTGTTCAGTGCTGTTGAGTTGGTTCTGACACACAATGACCCTGTATAGGGTTTCCAAGGAGCAGCTGGCAATTCAAACTAACTTTGCATTCCAGTGTATTAACCCACAGCACCACAATAGGGAGATTATATTCCTAGGTCTCTACTAAGAACCTTTCTGCTTGCTTCTCAATTCTGATCTGTTGTTGCTTTTGAGTGCCACTGAGTCTATTCTGATTCAAAGGGACCCTGTATAGGGTTTCTGAAAAGCAGCTGGGGGGTTTGAACTGCTGACTCTGAAGTCCAGTGCTCATCCTATTGTGCTACTTGTGTCTATATGCATGGATGTATGTGAGATTTCCCAAGATGATCACCATCCAAATTATTCATTTCTGTTGTAAGCACTTGGTCAAAACGCATGTCTAGATTTTTCATTTAGAAAATATTTACTGTGTAAATACAATATTAGTTCCCCTTCCCTATCCCACTGGCCTGTCATATTGTTCATCTTTTTGTATGTAAATGAGCACTTGACTTTCTGAGAAATGTTTTCTAGTCTTAATTTCTCTGGGGAAAAAGGCTCCGTAAAAGATAACAGAAAATGGTTAGTTTTACTGTGGTGCCCCCTAGTGATGTAAGAGATTAGATTCACTTTCTGTACTTACCAACATAAAAGTATGCCACAATGACTGAAGCAAATTTTGGAGAAGCAACATTTTTGATCATCTTCCCTGTGTTTTTATTTTGCATAGAATGGAATGTGATCTTCCTCTGCCTAGGTTCTCGGGCCTCTTCTTCCACTACTTTCCCCCCATGAACATTCTGTTCCATTTTAAACAACGTGCTGTCCCTAGAAAACCTTCTGCGCCCAACCCACACCTATCTCTGATCTATTTAAAGAATTTCTACTTCTCCTTCTAGTATCAACTCAAGCATTACCTGCTGCCCGCTCCCCTTTCCCCCACGGCCCAGTTTGTTCGGACTCTCCAAAGATTTAGGTAGTCCTCTGTCCTCCTCTCATCTTCCCACTGCACCTTGGACATGTCTTGGCCCACTTGGGCCCCAATTCTGGGTTTTGACTGTGAGTTCAAAGAGTTCCAAAACTTGCTGCAATGCATTTTTTGACTACAGTATCTCAAACAGTACCATGCACAAGTAAACACTCAAAAAAACGAATGTGTAAAAGGATGTTTTTAATTGATATAGTAGGAATCACACTAGTGTCGGAATTAGAAGTTTCTGATTAACTAGAAACTGTCCTGGTGTGGTGCTGTGGTTTAATTCACTGTACTGCAAAATCGTTTTGAGTCTTAAGGTTTGCGGTTCAAGCTCACTAGCTACTCCTTGGAAACCCTATACAGGGTTGCTATGGGTCGGAACCGACTCAACAGCACTTAACAATAACAACAACTAGCTAACTAGGTAGGAGATCATAAGCAATTCATTTACCCTTTTAGGTTTTCGTTTCCTAATCTGTAAATGAGGGAGTGTGGTGGTTCTGTAGGATAAACGCTGGACTGAAAAACTTAAGGTCGTAAGGTTCAAGAAAGATGAGACTTTCTGCTCCCGCAAAGATTTACAGCATTTGAAACATATCCTATACAGGATCGCTATGAGCCAGAACCAACTCAATAGCACTTAACAACAACAATCTGTAAATAAACTATGTATAATACAAGGTCGGTGGTTCAAGCTCACCGGCTGCTCCTTGAAAACCCTATACAGGGTCGCTATGGGTCAGAATCGACTCGACGGCACTTAACAACAACAAACAACAATACCTGCCCTAAATCCAAGATTCTATACATTTTCAATACCACTTTTAAGATACTCAAAACCCTTTATGAGAAATCAGTTCAATACTGTATGTAAAAAGTAAATCTAATTCCATAGGTTTACTTATGAAGCACAAAGTCAATTGTGCTTGAAATAATCTTATTTGCATACCTGTAAAGTGAAAAAAAAAGAATTTCTTAAAACAGATAACATGGAGAGATATTTAACTTAAACTAATCTGAGACAAGAGCCCTATAAGGAGCTCTGGTAGCGTAGTGGTTACGAATCGGGCTGCGATCGTTAAGGTCAGTGGTTCGAAACTACCAGCCGCTCCGCGGGAGAAAGATGAGGCTTTCTACTCCCGTAAAGATTTACACTCTCGGAAACCCTGTACAGGGTCGCTATGGGTCGGCAGCGACTCGATGGCACTTAACAACAACAACAACAACAATCTGAGACAAGAGCCCTATAGGATAAGCACTGGACTGCTAGCCACAAGGTCAACAGTTGTAACATCCCAACTACTCCTTGGAAGCCCTATACAGAGTCACTATGAGTAAGAACCAACTGGACAGCAATGAAAAACAACAGCAATCTGAGGCAGGATTTGTTAGGCAAGCTTTTCTTTCTCTTCCTAAATTAGTTTTATAAAGGGGGGAGGGGAGGGCAAATTAAGCCTGAAACTTAATCAAGAAGATAGGACTTCTAATTCTGTCTGTCGATGGCACAGAACTTGTCCACACACTTTCCAGGTACCTCCATTACTTTCCCCACCCCCCAGTAGTATAGAGGTGTGGCACTGTAGAATAAGCGGTGGACTTCTAACAATAAGGTCCAAATACACCACGTACCTGCTCCTCAGAAACCCTATACAGGGTCGAAATGAGTCAGAACCAACTCCACAGCTCTTAACAACGATAACAATAGAGGTAGAAGAGTGTATGTGTATGTATAACAGCAAAGTAAACTGATAAAATATCACCAAAAGCACTCACACACATGAGGGGCCTTTTTAGGCTTAGACACAAATATCTATTGAACTGTATGTTTCGTACTCCGTAAGTCCTAATACTCATTCTGCACATATTTAAACTCCAGACTTAACAGATTATTGAGCTGGAATAAATTTTACAGATCAACTGCCCCAACCATTTCATGTTACAGATGAGAAAATCAAATCTTAAAGAGGGAAGTGAATTATATAAGGGTGGGTGAGGTCAATGTTTTTTTCCTTTTCTTTTTTCCTTGGCATTTCCAAAACAAAAGCTTCTGTTTTTCAAGGGCTAATGCATCAGACTACAAAGTCCTGTGAACTGTAAGGTTGGTGATTCAAGCTCACCAGTTGCTACTTGGAAACCCTATACAGGGTCATTATGGGTCAGAATCAACTCGACAGCACTTAACAACAACAAATAAAAAAGCCCAGCAATGAAAAACAAAGACTATTAAATGAACTAAAGGGAAAACTGACTGCCAGATGGAGTTTAATAGCTTTATCTGTATATGTACAGAGCCATGCAAATAGAGAATTATTTTATAAGGCTAACAATACAATTTAAGATAAGGATACAAGCATTATTATACCTTCAAATACCTTTCTCCTACATTGGAAGAGATTGGGATTCTAGGTAAACAATGAGCATTTCAGCCCTATTTTCACCCCTATACACATCATCTAGACTCATGTTCTTGTAAAAATAAAGGTTTGGTCTGCTTCACCACCACCACCTACCCCACCCCTCATCTGAAATTCTAAGCCCTCTTGCAGGTGGGTTTAAGAAGAATACCACTGTGTGTCCCTTCCTCAACAGAGAATCTATAACACTTCTTGCTCACATACCTATCTCACCAATTTAATGAAAATTCCAGTCTATGCTACCCTGCCGCATAATAGAGTATTTGAGTTTAAATGTTGTGTTGCCCTGGGTCTTATACCATCATTTAAAATTATGTTAGCTAAATAGTCTAGTTAGAAATAAGGGGGGAAATGTATTAGTCCCCGTCTGATATGTCATCACAAGAAATTTTTTCCAGTCTTTTTATGCACAAAAGTGATTTTTAACGTCCTAGTCATCTATTTTGTCTTCTACAGTTTGTGTGTTTTTTGTAATGTTTGATAGTATATTTATGCCAAGAAAAACATTTTTTTTTAATTGCTGTCAAGTGTCAGAAATATTTCTACATCCCCAGCATATGAGAACAACTTTCTTCAACAGCTCTAAAGCACCGTTTATATCTTTGCTTCCATTTCTGCAAAACTTGCCTGATCTTTTCTGAGATACTGCGTCCAGACTGGAAAAACTCTCCCACAGATGGGCTTACCATGAGTTCTAGAGTTCTGGTAGCCAGACTTACCTTTCCTTCCCAGCACTGTCACACACTTGTTGGGAAACTTGCCAGAAAGGATAGTGCAATTGATTAGCCTTGACTGGATCCATCTGTCCTGTCGTTTAATCATCCCACAGATTAAGAATATACTATGTAACGCTGTGGTTGTTTCAAACAACACTTTTAAACCACCCAGAATGCACTCAGCTGTTTCGTTTTTTTTTTTTTTTTTTGGTTCCTGTGTTTATTTTCTTCTCGGAAGAGCCCAATTCCGGTCTCTGTTATGGGCATCGTGCCATGGACACATTACTCCTCCCTCTGTCCTCTCTCCACACACCGCCTACTCTAATTTCAATCACAGGGTTCTACACAAAGAGCAATAAACCTGTGGTGTGCTAAGCAAAGAGTGAGCATGTTAACCGGGCTGGAGATGTTAGCTTGGCCCAGTTACAACTGTGGAGTTTGTGGGGATGCAAGCACACCCCACACACATACACACATACACACAGTACCACGATCGCAACCATATCCCCACCAGCCTCCATATCCTGTGGGCAGAGACAAACCCAGTTATCTTCAAGCACTCTGCTTATCTCATCCTGATTCAATCTGAGATGTCCAGTTTGGGACGTGGCCTTTAGGAATACAAATTCTTACTGTCTGACTTTTAACAGGGAGAGGCTTTGCCAACCCAAATCAGTCAGCTAAGGAAACAAGATTTATAAGAATAACTCCAAAGGGAATGCAAGGATAGCATTAATTGGATTTCTTTTCAATGGAATCTCTTGTCATCAAGAACTTCCTTAAAGGCAAAATCATGTCAGTATTTCTAAATAAATAAACAAGAAAAAATAATATTGAAGGGGGGGGGATGCACAAAACTAGAATAAAGAGAAGGAAAAATAGAAAGAATATCTTAAGGGGGCAAATACAAAAATGATCTCCCACTAAAAAAAAAAATATACAGTGTATTAGACAGACTGGAAAAAATGCCAAATAATGTCTTTACATTGTGATTGTTAGTGGTAGAGGGTTATAAACAATATTTGATTTAATTGTCAAGTCAAATTTATACAGGTAAAAACATGTATGTGTACATACATACACACAATATCCTGGTCCCTAAAATGCACAGATTTGCTACTTAAAAGGATTTAACATTGAGACTTTCAGCATTCTTGTAAAAAACAAAACAAAACAAACTTTGTATATAGAGAGTTTATTAATGTGATGGGAAAGTGGAACTGGTCTGCAGTTTCCTTTCTTATATTATTCAAAGTTTCAAAGTCAAGCTCATAAAGGAATATCAGGATCCTTGAATGGTGAATTGCAAAGAAAAATGAGAGTAATCTCAAAGTAGTGTCCTTGCACTACCGCTGCTCTACTCTGTCACTGCCACCACCAAAAAAAAAAAAAAAAAAAAAGGAAGGAAGGAAAGGAGAAAGAGATGGGTGTTTGATCACACTTTGCAATAAGTGAGGGTGGGAGGGAAACCACTTCTAACAATTTTGACATCGGATCATTTTCAAGAGACAGTTTACAGTTGTGGGAGCTGCTACTGACACAAGGTTGAGGGAAAAAATGCCCGGTGGTACCTCTTACCTGAGAAGCATAGTTCAGGCAGATGAAGATGAGGCAAAGCAGAAGCCCTAGACCCTGAATCACCGAGGCCACCAGCAATAACTTGTTCTTCCCCAGACTCAGCCTTGATGCATTTCCCAGATTCTCTTCCAGGGATTGGGTCCTTTCCATCTTCACAGTCTGGATGCAGGGAAGATGAATGCTGCAGCAGTGGGAATCTGGGGGAGGGATGACTTTTTCTCTGCAAAAGAGGAGATGAAGGCTCCAATGATGATACAAAGAGTATCAATCAGAAAATATACAGAGGTCCCAGGGCCAGAGATAAAAGGTGATTGAAAGAGCAGAGCAAACTCTCTCAGTTTTAACACTTCAGCTTTTGCAGGCAGGCGGGGAAACTTCTTTGTGACTAATCTAAATTTCCCCTTTACTTTCTATCTTTTTTTTTTTTTTCCCTCTGGGCTAACAGGGAGTTGTTTTTGTGGCATTCCAGTTCAGATTTGAGTGAATGTGAAATGAGAGTCATAAAAGTGCTATTTCTTAATTTCTCATTGTGTCCACTGTAGATTGTGGATCACTCGTAAAGATAAAAATTATCATCTGTTGATATAGGATCTCATAGTTCTCATCCCTGAAGTGTCTTAAAACATAGAAGAAATTTAAGGAAAATGCTAAGTTCTTGCCTGCATCTTGCTAGGTAATTAAGCATTGAACCCATTTTACAAATTCAGATAATGAAGCTTACCCAGATCATTCTTGAAGCAAAGAAGAGAATAATAGAGAAAATGGGATGATGAGTCATTAAAAAGAAAGGCATCTTCTAGATATAGCTCATTACATTGTAATGAATAAACTATTATTTATTGAGTATCTACTACTATGTGTCAGGCACTGCACTAGACAAACTTGCAATATTTTTCTCACTTAATCCTTTGAGGCATATTCAGTGTTAGTTTTAAGCCTTCCAGAACAGAAAAAAAAAAAAGCAGATGAGTATTCTGCTCTTCTCTCCTTTCCTACAGTTTACCTTTTCCCCACACTTAATTCTTCATAAATGACCAAGTGAGCAGATTCAAATAAGCTTTGAAGGTAGTTCCTTTTCCTTAAAGTCAGAGACGGATTCAGAACTTTGAAAGTAGAAGTAATCTACTAACAGACCCCACTTATCCTTCACTATTGAAATAAAGGATAGCCCTGGTGTGATGCTGTAAGGTCAGCATTGGACTGCAAAGTCATTTGAATCACAAGGTTGGCAGTTCAGATTCACCAACCACTCTTCAGAAACTCTACACAGGGTCGCTATGAGTCAGAACTAACTTGACAGCACTTAACAATAACAACAAAATAATGAAATTATTTTAGAATGCATGTTCAAATTGACAAATATTTAGAGTCCCCACTACAAGCCCAGGGCTGTGCTGGATAACAAAAGGATGCTGGGGAGGTACTGTTTAAGACAGAATCTTAAAAAGCCCACTTCAGGCCCCATTAGCCACTCAAGAAATGTTTAAAGAAAAAAGGGAAGGAAGCATACTTAGATATCAACAATATGAGAGGTATATTTTTAAAAAAGGAACAATGTGTGGAAAATGGAAAGTACATTTACTTTTCCTTATTAAACAACTAAAATTTGGATTTGTACTCTCATTACAATACCTATGTCTTACATTGGGAGAACATACTATTCTTCAGAACTTCAAGTTTTTTACATGATAGATAATCTAAGAGAGGCACAATATTATCCAATTCAAGCCAAAACTAGATATCAAGCCTCCACCTAAACTTGCCTCTAAATAATTATTCCCATGAGGCATATATGTATAAAAGTAGAATATGAAAATGTGGAGAAAAAGACAGCAAGATACAAATAAGTGTGCACAGCCCAATTCTTGTGTAATAGTTAACAGTCATAAATAAACATTAACGCAATAGCTATTTAGTCGTTTATTTTTTTTAAATGACTAAAAGAGGACTTCTAGCATGATTAAGCATGCATACTACACACATGCCCTCTACAGCAAAGGCATGAGAAATCAAATTAAACAGATTGAATGATAATCCTGGAACCATAATCTTCAGAGGAAAGTACAGAAAAGTGATTGAATACCAACTAGGAGAAGAAGCTGAACAAGAAAGGTCACAGATGGGTGAACTGTCATCTGGCCTGATGAAGTATACCACTGTGAACTTTTGCAAGTGGTGTTTGATAGAGACAGTGGTCTGACAACACAAATGCACTCTGATGGTCTGGTATTAAGAAAGGTGAGAACTTTCCTTGGTCCCCACACCCTCCTGTTGCTGTTAGGTGCCATAAAGGAGCACCACCTCATAGCGATCCTATGCACAACAGAATGAAACATTGTTAGGTCCTGTGCCAACCTCACAATCATTGCTACGTTTGAGTCCATAGCTGCTGCCATTGTGCCAATCTGTCTAGTTGGAGACCTTCATCTTTTTCTTTGACCCTCGACTTTACCAAACATGATATCCTTCTCCTATGACTGGACCCTCTTGACAACATGTCCAAAGTATAAAAGACAAGTGTGGCCTTCCTGGCTTTTAATGAGCACTCTGCTTGTACTTTGTCCAAGAGAGACTGATTTGTTCTTTTGGTAGACTGTGGTACTTTCAGTGTTCTCCCCCAACACCATAACTCAAATGTATCAATTCTTCTATGGTCTTCCTTACTTATCGTCCAACTTTTACATGCATATGAGGGTATTGAAAATATCATGGCTTAGATCAGGCATACCTTAGTCCTCAAGCTGACCTCTTTGCTTTTCCACCTCATGAAACCAGCATAATGCATAATGCCTGGGTCCTGGCCACACCTGGGTTACTAAGAACACCTTTCATAACTTATCACCATGTTTTTTGCTCTCCTCTGGAACTGAAAATGTTCCTTCCAGAAATAAGCATCCTGGCCTCAGCCACCTTCTGAGTCAACACAAACTACTTCCAGATCAGGTGCCCTGACCCTAGACAATATCTAGGCTAGGAGGAACTTCATCTAAGACTAAGTGGCCCACCTCCTCCCTCTTCCATTCCCATCCCATGAATTCCTTGACTGGCAGAGCACACTGACCAATACTGAATGTCCTGTTCCCCATCATTTTCTCCTCTCTTGGTCCTGCCTTGCCCAACTCTTTTCCTTTGTTTATTTGGTTTTTCTTTTCTTTTCTTTCATTTCCCTTGTGTTTTAGTCTTTCTTTCTCTGCTATTCTTTTTCCTATCTCTCTCTTTTCTCTTTTATTCTTCATTCTCCTTTTTATATTTCTCTTAGGTTTTTTTTTTCTTTAATACTCTCTTTTCTCCATTTCTTCCTAGTTTTGCATATTATAGTTATTTTCTATTTTTTTGTTTTCCTTGTTTTCATTTTCCTTTCCTTCTTTTTCTTTTCTTTTCTTTTTTTTTTCTCTTGATCCACCTGACAGGAGACAAGTGGTGAGTGCCTAAGAATACACCAATTAAATGCACATACATCACAATGTCTGAGAGAAAACAGACAATTTAAGTTTACACAAGGACAAGGCAGAGTGGTTCAAATAAGCAACCAAAGTAGAGAGCCAGAACTTTTTGAGGAATAAACGGTATTGGAATTACCAGATAAAGAATTCAAAAAAGAATGATATTTAGGTACTTTCAAAAAATTGACCAAAAGATCTAGAAAGTTGCAGATAAAATCAAGGGAAACACAGGTAAAACTTTAGAAAATTTCAAGAAAACACTGCAAGGACAAATTAATAAAATAAATGAAAAATTAGAAACCATAAAAAATCAGTAAAAAGAAATCCAGAAGAATAGCATTAAGATTTCAGAAATGAGTAATACACTGAAAGGGCACAGGACTATAATTGAATAAATGGAAGGTTGAATTAGTGGGCTTGAAAACAAATATTTCAATACTAACCAGCCAGAGGAGCAATCAGGAAAAAAAAAAGTCAAAGAAAATCTAATAATAATGTGGGACATCATAAAGAGTAATAATTTATGGGTGGCTGGAATTCCAGAACACAAAGAGACACACACAAAGAAAAGCATAGATAAAATTGTCAAGGAACTATTGGAAGAAAACTTTCCTAACATCATGAAAGATGAGAAGATATACTTCAAGAAGCTTAACAAACCTTAAACAGGGGAGATCCCAAAAGAAAATCACTAAGACATACCGTAATCAAACTTTCCAAACAAAATAAAGGAAAAGAATCCTGAGAGCAGCTTAGGAAAAACAACAAGTTTCCTACAAACTAAAACCAATAAGATTAAGC
>NW_006408618.1:2550286-2552992 GCF_000296735.1 Chrysochloris asiatica
TCTTTGACAACTTCAATCTTTTCTCCATTTATACGGATGTTGTTTATTCATCCAGTGGTGAGGATTTTTGTTTTCTTTACATTGAGGTGCAACCCATACCGAAGGATACGGTCTTTGATGTTTATCAGGAAGCATGTTGAGTCCTCCTCACTTTCAGAAAGCAAGGTTGTATTATCTGTATATCACAGGTTGTTAATGAGTCTTCCTCCAATCCTGATGCCACATTCCTCTTCATATACTCCTGTTTCTGGAATTATGTACTCAGCATACAGACTGAATAAGTATGGTGAAAGAATACAACGCTGCTGCATATCTTCCCTAATTTTAAACCATTTGATGTTCCTTATTCTGTTTGAACAATTGCCACTTTGTCTACTTACAGGGTCATCATGAGCACAATTAAGTGTTTGGGAAAACTCATTCTTTGCAATGTTGTCCATAGCTTCTCATGATCCACACAAGTGAAAGCCTTTGTGTAGTCAGTAAAGCACAGGTAAACATCTTTCTGGTATTCTCTGCTTTCAGCCAAGATCCATCTGACGTCAGCAATGATATCCCTCATTCTACATCCTCTTCTGAATCTGGATTGAACCTCTGGAATTTCTTTGTCAATGTAAGGTTGCAGCTATTTTTGTATCATCTTTAGCAAAATTTTACTGGCATCCAATATTAACAATATTGTCCAATGATTTCCGCATCCCACTGGGTCATCTCTCTTTGGAATGAGCACAAATAACAATCTCTTCCAGTCAGTTGGCCAGGTAGCTGTCTTCCATATTTCTTGGCATAGGTGAGTGAGTGCCTCCAGTGCTGCACAGTTTGTTGAAAGATTTCAATTTGTATTCCATCAATTCCCAATACCTCGTTCTTTCCCAATGCATTCAATATAGCTTGTACTTCTTTTCCTTCAGTATCATTGTCTCTTGATCATATGCTACCTGTTGAAATGGTTGAATATGTGATTGTCAGATTTTCAATGACCTATACATTTTAACTCACTAATGTCTGGGATATCAATGTTTATGTGTTCCGTTTCATTTTTGGCAAATTCCAATTTTCATAGATTCATACTTTGTGCATTTCATATTCTGATTATTAATGGATGTTTACAGCTGTTTCTCTTCATTTTCAGTTGTTCCGCATCAGCAAATGAAGGTCACAAAGATTTTACTCCATTCACATCATGATGGTCTACTCTACTTTGAGGAGGCAACTCTTCCCCCCAGGAGCATTTTGAGTGACTTCCAACCTGAGCAGCTTATTTTCTGGCACTGTATCTGACAGTATTCTGATGCTCCTCATTATATTTCAATATTCAATATTCTGGTGCTGATAGCATTCTACCATTATTCATAAGGTTTTCAGTGACTACATATTTGGAAATAGTCTGTCTCTCCTTCTTAGTCTGTCTTTGTCTGGAAGCTCAGCTGAAATCTGTCCACCGCAGGTGACCCAGTAGGTATTTAAAATACCCGTGGCATAGCTTCCCAAGTCAAGCAAAATGAAAAGCAAATAATACAGTACACCAAACTGACAAATGAGTGTTGGGTACCCTCCTTCCTGGTGACCAGAATTGTGAGCAGTCCCCAACATCACCTACCCATAGGCTGGTGACAGCAACATCCCTCCCCTGTACAGTCCCTTTTCTGCCTGAGGTCAGAGCCAAGGTGGGCACACGTCTCCTGTGTCCACAGGCACTTGAACTCCACCTCATGAAACCAGCATAATGCATAATGCCTAGGTCCTGGCCACACCTGGGTTACTAAGAACACCTTTCATAACTTATCACCATGTTTTTTGCTCTCCTCTGGAACTGAAAATGTTCCTTCCAGAAATAAGCATCCTGGCCTCAGCCACCTTCTGAGTCAACACAAACTACTTCCAGATCAGGTGCCCTGACCCTAGACAATATCTAGGCTAGGAGGAACTTCATCTAAGACTAAGTGGCCCACCTCCTCCCTCTTCCATTCCCATCCCATGAATTCCTTGACTGGCAGAGCACACTGACCAATACTGAATGTCCTGTTCCCCATCATTTTCTCCTCTCTTGGTCCTGCCTTGCCCAACTCTTTTCCTTTGTTTATTTGGTTTTTCTTTTCTTTTCTTTCATTTCCCTTGTGTTTTAGTCTTTCTTTCTCTGCTATTCTTTTTCCTATCTCTCTCTTTTCTCTTTTATTCTTCATTCTCCTTTTTATATTTCTCTTAGGTTTTTTTTTTCTTTAATACTCTCTTTTCTCCATTTCTTCCTAGTTTTGCATATTATAGTTATTTTCTATTTTTTTGTTTTCCTTGTTTTCATTTTCCTTTCCTTCTTTTTCTTTTCTTTTCTTTTTTTTTTCTCTTGATCCACCTGACAGGAGACAAGTGGTGAGTGCCTAAGAATACACCAATTAAATGCACATACATCACAATGTCTGAGAGAAAACAGACAATTTAAGTTTACACAAGGACAAGGCAGAGTGGTTCAAATAAGCAACCAAAGTAGAGAGCCAGAACTTTTTGAGGAATAAACGGTATTGGAATTACCAGATAAAGAATTCAAAAAAGAATGATATTTAGGTACTTTCAAAAAATTGACCAAAAGATCTAGAAAGTTGCAGATAAAATCAAGGGAAACACAGGTAAAACTTTAGAAAATTTCAAGAAAACACTGCAAGGACAAATTAATAAAATAAATGAAAAATTAGAAACCATAAAAAATCAGTA